>NW_027622506.1:0-2500 GCF_034508935.2 Berghia stephanieae
CGTGGGTGGGTTCGCTGGGTGGGGTGAATTGATCGCTTCCCAGACTGGTCCCCGGCTGTTGGAGGGACTCCCAAACCACCAATGGTGACTGGCTGGTTATGGGTGCCATTAAGAGCAGTGGGGCCAGAGGAAGGTTCAGTGGGTGAATCCACCGATGGGAGTGTTGCCGAATGGGAAGGGGGTTATCGTCAAGATGTGTAATTCTGTTAGGAAAGAGAGCATCTAATTTACTGGTTTTGACATAAATTTAAGCATGCATGGTAATGTTGATTACATAAATGTATGAATAACCTAATGGCTTTGTAAAGTAAATGATTATGATAAGTACGATGCCTCAAGCATGTGGAGGATGTGTCGATGGTGTGTGTTAATTTGGATATCTGTTTGCGAAGGATGTCTGTAGTAAGTCTAAGTCGTTGCATGGCACACTTGGATTCTAATTCCAGAAACTGGAGAACTGGGATGAGGTTAGAGAGCCTAAAGAAGGGTGGAAATGTGAAACGAATCCTTTAGGGCCGTGCGTTTCCTAAGGCAGTACATTAAGAAATTCAAGTGGCTGCTAGCTCGAGTTTTATAGAGGTGGCGTGGGCGAGAGTGTAGCCTACTTGAGATAGGTGGATAGGGAAAGAGGAAAGAAACGTACGAATGTCCCGTAAGGAATGAGCGCAAGAGTTGCTTGGGAGATGTATGAGGCATGGTGAAAATAGGGAAAGAGGGCGAAAGGCTAAAAGGATGAGTAAGGTAATCAATAAGTATAGGTAAACTGGAGAGGCGAGTGAATGAGAGAAAGGAAGGGAGGGATAGACTATGGTAAGAGAGAGGTAGTGGTTGAAAACGTGGGTGTGGTGAAAAATAATGCTGAGATGTAAATGATAAGGAGAGGGGGGGGGGGGGGGGGGGGGGGGGGGGTTAGTGTGCTAAAAGAGGTAGACTGGTAGGGGAGAAGAGTGTTAAATAAATATATAAATATGAGAGTAATGAAAAGGTGATGATAGTGCAATGTTGGATAAAACTAGATGATAAACTGAAAAGTATAATATTTAAAAAGGGCAACATATAGCAGTACAAATAAAACAGAAATAAACACTATACCTACGTAAAGTACTAGGTAACACTGATGGGGACGGTCCAAAAACACGGTATGGCAGCAGAAGTATAATTCAAGTGAATCAACGAAAAAACTCAAATGAATCAAACGGAAAAGTAGAAAACAAGTAAGGGCTGCCTGAAGCCGGTGATCGTAAAATACTAACGAAAGAGTGAAAATGGAAAGGCTTCGTATGGGAACAAAACAGACAATGGACGTTTCGGGTACAAACCCTTCGTCAGCACAACAATACACAAATAAACGTGGAAAACAAATAAAATATAATGAAAAATAACTTGTATCGTCTGTTCACTTGAATTATACTTCTGCTGCCATACCGTGTTTTTGGACCGTCCCCATCAGTGTTACCTAGTACTTTACGTAGGTATAGTGTTTATTTCTGTTTTATTTGTACTGCTATATGTTGCCCTTTTTAAATATTATACTTTTCAGTTTATCAATCTAGTTTTATCCAACATTGCACTATCATCACCTTTTCATTACTCTCATATTTATATATTTATTTACACTCTTCTCCCCTACCATCTACCTCTTTAGCCACACTAACCCCCCCCCCCCCCCCCCCCCCTCTCCTTATCATTTACATCTCAGCATTATTTTTCACCACACCCACGTTTTCAACCACTACCTCTCTCTTACCATAGTCTATCCCTCCCTTCCTTTCTCTCATTCACTCGCCTCTCCAGTTTACCTATACTTATTGATTACCTTACTCATCCTTTTAGCCTTTCGCCCTCTTTCCCTATTTTCACCATGCCTCATACATCTCCCAAGCAACTCTTGCGCTCTTCCTTACGGGACATTCGTACGTTTTCTTTCCTCTTTCCCTATCCACCTATCTCAAGTAGGCTACACTCTCGCCCACGCCACCCTCTATAAAACTCGAGCTAGCAGCCACTTGAATTTCTTAATGTACTGCCTTAGGAAACGCACGGCCCCTAAAGGATTCGTTTCACATTTCCACCCTTCTTTAGGCTCTCTAACCTCATCCCAGTTCTCCCAGTTTCTGGAATTAGAATCCAAGTGTGCCATGCAACGACTTAGACTTACTACAGACATCCTTCGCAAACAGATATCCAAATTAACACACACCATCGACACATCCTCCACATGCTTGAGGCATCGTACTTATCATAATCATTTACTTTACAAAGCCATTAGGTTATTCATACATTTATGTAATCAACATTACCATGCATGCTTAAATTATGTCAAAACCAGTAAATTAGATGCTCTCTTTCCTAACAGAATTACACATCTTGACGATAACCTCCCTTCCCATTCGGCAACACTCCCATCGGTGGATTCACCCACTGAACCTTCCTCTGGCCCCACTGCTCTTAATGGCACCCATAACCAGCCAGTCACCATTGGTGGTTTGGGAGTCCCTCC
>NW_027622506.1:7500-12505 GCF_034508935.2 Berghia stephanieae
GAATATCGAAATGAGCTGGATGAAGACAATTGAAGTGAAGAAAAAATAATCAGAATAAAGTAATTCAAGATTTAAGAAGCTTAAAAAACATGGCTCACTATTTTCAATTGACATTTATTAAAAATCATAGAGGGGATATTGCTTAAAATCACAAAAAATCTTAAAATCCGTTATTAACGCCCGTTTTCAGACAATCGATTCCTACGTTATGACCGACTCCACAGCGTACAAAATCCCAGTATTTGGTTACAAAAGGATTATGCGGCGAACTCAAGTACGTAGGCGTTTTAGCCAATAATCGTAAAAAGCAATTCGAATGGCGTCATATATACTTGTCATAAAATCATATAGATCAGAATTCTACGGTGTTTTGTCTTGCAATGCGGTACCGTGATTCATGTGAGAACTATTCGTCTTTGAAAGTAAGCAGTAGCTAATGTCAACTTAACTATAGAAGGAACAGCTAGGGTCATTACTCAGCCATTGTGGTTATTAGTTTTCACTAGATTATATCAACGGTTTTGTATTTCTTGGGGCGAGAATCGGGGAAAATGGAAAATCGACCCAAGGAAGGCCCAAACAAAATTGACAAAAATGATAACATTATGGAAAAGTGAAAGCCTCCAGATCCAACTGAAAATGTAAATATTAAGAACACGCATATTTCCAACAGTATTATATGGATGTGAATAATGGACAATCACAAGAAACGCTGAGGATAAAATCATTGCATTTGGAAAGAAATGCTATCCGAAAATTCTCCGCATACCTGGCCGTCAACAGCATTGTCTCTGTCGGAAATAAATTGTAATATCACCTAACAGGCGTTATGTTTCGTTCTACATGTTACGTGTTGCTGTTCGTCAGGGACCCTTTGTAAAGCGTTTTGAGCACATTTAGTGGATATTGCGCTATATAAAAGCTCTAGATTTTTTAGTTTTGTTTTTGTTTTTTGTTTTGTTTTTTGTTTTTTTTTTTTTGTTGTTTTTTTTTTTTCTATTCTTCCTCACGTCTTCTTTTAATAATTCGTCTTCAACAATTTTTTCTTTTAACCAAAAAAATCACTCTATACACCAAAATGCCAGTTGTTTATTCTTAAAATCTAAAAACTGTTCATAAATTCGATATAGATATCAGTTCTATCCACGCGATGTGTTTGTTGAGAAAACGATTAAATGATGTCTCAATCAACATAATGAAGGCACGGATAGAAGTCTACTGTGATATCGTGGCTGTCTAAATTGACGTTTATTTGATATAATGACAAGTATCTATTCGTATTTCAATAATTGAAAGGTCCATCGAGTGTATTTTAACAAATTCCTGTGATCATTTTTACGTCATAATGTTACAATACAATTATCATATTTTTGTTGTTGTTAAATTGAAATCTTATCACTTTTCCACCAAACTCGTCGTACTGTAATATGTTTTGTTTCATATCGCTGTAAAGCGCTTAGAGCCTGTGAAAACGGGGTAAAGCGCTATATAAATGCCATTTATTATTATTTTTTTTTTAATTATTATTATTATCATCATTATTATTATTATTATTATTATTATTATTATTATTATTATTATTATTATATTATTATTATTATTATTATTATTATTATTTTTATTAATATTATTTATTATTATTATTATTATTATTATTATTATTATTATATTATTATTATTATTATTATTATTATTATTATTATTATCATTGTTATTATTATTATATTATTATTATTATTATTATCATCATCATCATTATCATTATTATTATTATTATTATTATTATTATTATTATTATTATTATTATTATTATTATTATTATTATTATTATTATTATTATTATTATTATTATTATGGGGTTTTTTTCAAACGCATGTTGAATTATTTCACTAGATATATTATTATATAACCTGATATGTCTGACGATAAATAAGCAAAAAAATCGAACATGCTCCCGAAGGAAAACTTCATTTAACCGAAACGGTTGTAAACATAACTATCTACATTAAAATCCATCAGTTGATGTGTTATTACTGAATGCGGGTTGAAATTATATCTATGAATAATGGAAAAACAAAACTGTGGTAATGAGTGCGTGTGTGTGTGTGTGAGTGTGTGTGTCTGTGTGTGTATGTGTGTGTGTGTGTATGTGTGTGTATGTGTGAGTGTGTTATGCAATCATTATTCCTTGACAATATGACTGTACCCTGAAACAAACAGGTATTTGTGCGGCTATGTGGTCTAGTGGTATGACACTCGGTTTCGGATCGGAAGGTCCTGGGTTCGAGCCTCGCCCTCGGCGCATAGTGTACTAGGTGTAAAATGAGTACCTGGCCGTTAACAGCGTTGTCTTTGTCCGAAAAATTGTAATATCGCCTAACAGGCGTCATGTCCCGTCCTACATGTTAAATGTTGCTGTTGACCAGGGACCCCTTGTAAAGCGCTTTGAGCATATTTAGTGGATATTGCGCTATATAAAAGCTCATTTATTATTTATTATTTAAACAAGTAGGCCAGAAAACTCGTCCTTCCCTTCCGATGATGTCGATCGATTACAAGGCGTATTAGACGAACCCAAGTCATTCTTAACTCAGGTTTTTAGCCAATCATCGCAAAAAGCAATTCGAACAGTATCACGTGATATGTCATACATATTTTGTGAAGACATCTTAAACTTGAGACTTCAATGAAGTCAACGATGAGGAAGTGGAGGTAGAGTAAGAGGAGGAGGAGGAGGAGGAGGAGGAGGAGGAGGAGGAGGAGGATGAAGAGGAGGAGGCGGAGGTGGAGGAGGAGGAGGAGGCGGAGGTGTAGGAGGAGGAGGCGGAGGAGGAGAAGGCGTAGGAGGAGGCGGAGGAGGAGGAGGCGGAGGAGAACAAAGAGGCGGGGAGGATAAATAACAATAAGAAAGTAGAAGAAAAAGAAGAAATACAAGTAAATGTTTGTGTTCCAACCTCCATCGTCGTCGCCAATAGACCATTATCCATTATACTGATCAACAAAAGGTTTGGGCCATTCTGGTGGTTTAACTAGACATTAGTGCGGGGCGGTCCTTGGCAAGCTTAAGGACCACGGTCCTACGGTCCTTGGGAAATGAAGACCGCAAGGACCGGTCTCTAGACCGGTCCGTTCATTCTTGAACCGTTAAAGACCGCTACACGATGAAAACCGTGGCCTACAGGAGTAAAACACACGGAGTAGTCACACTCATTTCAAATTGTAACCTAATTAGAGAAGAGGGGTGATGCCTTCTTTATTTGCTCACCGTACTTCATTGTTACTTCGATAATTTAATAAAATTTGAAATTTATCCCCATTAACGGAGATAATGGCATCGCCCAAGGCGTTGATCGAGTTGTTCGTGCGTTGATACACACACGCAACTCCTACCCCCCCCCCCCCCCCCCCACACACACACATTAGAGGGCAGCGAGCATTGAAGAGTAAGAGAGAGACGTGAAGTTATAATAAGAGGGGTGGATGAGGGATAAGAGGGGTCGATGGTGACTTTTCGCCAGATCTAACAAACTCAGCTACCCATTCATTGCTGAGTAGACAGGGATTCAGAAAAAAATCGACTGCACCCGGGATCGATCTCTGGCCCTTTGCGTATAAAGAGAGTGCTCTATCAACTGAGCTATCGGGGTCCCCAAATATTCTATTGGACCTTTTAAAAATACAGACGTTATAACTGGTTTTTTTTGGACGGAAGAAACTAATGAAACTCATATTACTTGATTAGTTAAAACACCAAACGAAATTTTAATATTATTGTATTATTTTAAATGACAACAATGCGATAGAAAGGAGTGGCGACAAGAGATGGACAAAAGAAAACAAAAAATCAGACTTGCAACTTGCTAGGTTCGACACACACACACACACACACACACACACACACACACATCTTTAGTAGTCACATACATTTCAAACAATAACCCATTAGAGAAGAGGGGTCATGCCTTCATCATAGATCATTGTCATTGCGATCATTATGGTGTAGTAAATTTTGAAATTTACCCCGTATAATGGAATCGTCCAAGGCGTGCGCCTCCTGTTCCCCCCATCTCACACACGAAAGGGCGGTTTTGCGGAGTGGAGGGAGGTGGTCGTCTGCCTCTATGGTCGTCTGTGTCGTTTAGTGTATGGCAAAGGGGGGTGGGTGCGATTAATTAAGTGGGATGGGGGGGAGGGGGGAAATAGGGAAGGACCGAGGGCCCAATCCTGGGGAAGTAGTTGCGCAGACCGTTGAAAGGTGATAAAAATGAGGACCGCCGGGCCGGTCTTCCTTTGGGACTGGACCACGGTTCACAGCTAAAAACCGTGGACGGGCCTCGGGCCCGGGCCCCAGCGCGGCACTACTAAATCAACCCCTTACTTTATTGAAGTCCCCGGGTTTTAAAAGTTTTTATGTTGTCCTTTTTAAAAGATCGATATTCGAAAGAACCCCCCCCCCTCACCCACCACACAACACACACCCAACCAACACAAAATTTTACACTTGATCTTTTATATAGAGCAAAATTTAGAAACGATTCAAAGCGCTTAAAAAAGCGATTTTCTGGGTTTAAATTTTTTTTTTTTTTTGAAAGTGTTGGGTTTTTTTTTTTCGGAGATGGGAGAGAATGATTCAAAAGGGGAAACTCGTGTTAGGGGCCCGGGGAATCCTCATATATTAAATTTTTTTTTTTATGATGGCCACTCGTCCGTCCACCCATTCTTCAAAGCCAACACGTCCCCATCAGTCAAGCTGACGATTTGGCCCGATTGGGTCACGGCCCCGCCCTTTTTTTCTGTTTTCATGAAAACGTTTGTCGAAGTAATAATGGAAAGGGGGACGGGGGAGGGGGGGGGGGGGGGGGTTGAGAGTTACGAAGAAGGAAAAATTTTCATGATCGAAACCCCCCATGATAAGGGTTTTAAAGAAAAATGCGTTGTCATTCGAACTTAAAAAAAAGAAATAAAAAAGAAACTAAAAGATTTAAAAATAACAAACAAAAAAAAC
>NW_027622507.1:0-2500 GCF_034508935.2 Berghia stephanieae
CCAAAATGGCCGAGTAACGTAATCGACATTCTTCTATTGCCAAAATTGTCGACACCTTGCCTACCTTGATAAATTTCTGAGTAATACTCAGAATCTGTGGGGCTGACTGATTTGGGTAGCAGGCATACTAAGAAGGTGGCCATGTCAACCGAAATCATGGTATTAACCTATTCTATTCTTAATTTTAGCTGACAGCAATTGGATCAGTATCTGATGTCACGCCGCCTGGCAACGGCGGCTATCTTGCTTCTAAACAAAGAAAATCATTACTTTTAATTTTTCATGCTGGCTAGAACTTTTCATATATCTTGTGATCAGAATGTGTAAAAGTCAAAACATGATCAAATTTATGTTTTTTTCCCCTCTGGATACCCTTAATGCTCGCCGAGAAATATTTCATACGGCGTCCGCCATTGTTCCGATAGTTTAGAGCCAGTGTTACTAAGCTACCATGCGTCATTAGGAAGGAAGTGCACGTTGCGACTATTGAATCCTATTTGTGAAGAAGTCTGGATTGGTATCGGACTGCCATAACAAGATATGCCTTGAAGCACAGAATGGGGACCCCCCTCCCCCCCCTCCCCCTCCCCCCCTCCCCTATTCCCTATTCTGTGCCTTGAAGGAGTAAAGATAGAACGAAGTTGACGTCACTCAGGTCTTTGTTTTTGTGTTTGCAATCCGTGTTTTTGAGTAATTCTATTAAACTGTATTAACCCGACTATAAACGTTCAAGGTTACACCGAGTTTTGTGTCTTATCTGTTATATCCGGCTGGCGGATGTTGTGAGCTGTTTGGATAAACGCACATCATCAATTTGGTAGTTATCTAGTCCTTCAGAAGTGTGCCACCATTAGAAGATGTTGCCACAAGGCATCGGAGCCAAAATCGACAAATTCCATTTGTGACTCACCGTCTCAAAAAGGTATTATGTCGGAATGAATCGGATCGTAGCCATCGTTAACATATAGCCTGACACGAGAACACTCTAGGACTTAAAGTTTGACGTCAATTTAAGGTTTGTGCAGAGTCTAGTGAGTTGTCGGTAGTAGAGCTCAAGGAAACAAGTGATTCCATTGGTTGAACTATTAAATACAACTCACGGTTCGTTTTCTTTTGCGGCCAAAATTTGTCTTTTGACGTAATTTTTTTTTTTTTTGGTCAGTGTCAGCGTCGCCATCGTTAACTAAAAGCCTGACCACTGACTAAAAAATGTAGTCAGAATGCCAGTCTTTTGCCACAAAAAAAACCAAATCATGAGTTGTATTCAATAGTTCAACCAATGAAATAACTTGTTTCCATGAGCTCTACTAACGACAACTCACTAGGCGGTGCATAAACCAAATAATGACGTCAAACGGCCAGTCCTTTTGGATTTCAGTATCAGGCTTTAACCTGACACTGACCAAAAAATGACGTCAAAATGCCAGTCTTTGGCCACAAAAGAAAACAAATCGTGAGTTGTATTCAATAGCTCAACCAATGGGACCACTTGTTTCCATGAGCACTACAAACGACAACTCACTAGGCGGTGCAAAAACCAAATAATGAAGTCAAAATGCCAGTCTTTTTGGGTTTCAGTGTCAGGCCATAACTTTACGAAGGCCACGTTCAGGCTATAGATAGAATGCACTTGGCCAAGGAGTTCACAACATTGCCATCCGGAAGTATAACGGACCAACACACAAACTTTGTGTAACCATGAACTTTTATAGTCTGGATAATACAATTTAGTGAGAACAACTCACAAACGCGGATGGCAAAAACAATAACAAAGGCTTGAATGACGTCATCTGCATACTATCTATAAGTTTACGATCGCTACGATCGGATCCAGATAAATGAATTTAAAACATTAAAAAAAAAAAAGAAATACAAACTTTGAGATGTCTGCAATTCAGAAATTATATTTATTACTCGCCATAATGGTTGAAATTAACCAGTAGACTTTTGACTAATGAAAACATGGAATTTGTGACACACCTACTACACACGCTCCAACATACAGAGTTGGTTGTTTCTAAACAACAGCGTGAATGAAATCGTCCTCTCTCTCTCTCTCTCTCTCTCTCTCTCTCTCTCTCTCTCTCTCTCTCTCTCTCTCTCTCTCTCTCTCTCTCTCTCTCTCTCTCTCTCTCTCTGATCATTGTTATTGGTTTTTGTACCACCAAATGGGTGACTTATTACCACACAATTTTCTCGATCATTTTATAAACCTTTAAGTTTACATTTTATAGTTTTCTGTGTTGGTTCAATTGGATTCAATAGTCTGATGTCACGCGCCCGGCAACGGCGGCCATCTTGGTTCTAAACAAAGAAAATCATTACTTTTTATTCTTCATACTGGCTAGAACTTTTCATTCCCTTTTCATATGCCTTGTGATCAGAATGTAAAAGTCAAAACATGATCAAATTGATGGGTTTTTTTTCCTCTGGATACGCGTTTAAGCTCGCCGGAAAATATTTCATACGGCGTCCGCCATTGTTCCGATAGTTTAGAGCC
>NW_027622507.1:7500-12513 GCF_034508935.2 Berghia stephanieae
AGATTCGCCGATTCGTTCACCACCATCGCGAAGTAATTTTGACCAGCAGTTAAGCTTAATAGCCAATATTCTCATCACAAACATATAACATAGAAACGATTGAGACATTGAGTATGCTCCGGTGTATGGGGTGAATTTTTAATTCAGAAAAGTGAGTGGAGCAGGCACTTATGTTGGTAACAACAAGATATGAAGTGAGTAGAAAAGTGCCAGAAGACAATAGAGAATAAAAATTTTTTCGCGGCGGTGGTGGGGTTCGAACCTGCGACCTTATTGGTACGACAACTCCGCCTGGCAGGTGAGAGCGTGGCTCTACCGTGTGAGCTATCCACGAACACAAAAATATTCGTTTCAAACCCAAAGTCATTTCTAGATCCCTCTCTCACCCACTTCTTGAGATGCCGATTCGTTCACCACCATCGCGAAGTAATTTTGACCAGCATTAAGCTTAATAGCCAATATTCTCATCACAAACATATAACATAGAAACGATTGAGACATTGAGTATGCTCCGGTGTATGGGGTGAATTTTTAATTCGCGATGGTGGTGAACGAATCGGCGATCTCAAGAAGTGGGTGAGAGAGGGATCTAGAAATGACTTTGGGTTTGAAACGAATATTTTTGTGTTCGTGGATAGCTCACACGGTAGAGCCACGCTCTCACCTGCCAGGCGGAGTTGTCGTACCAATAAGGTCGCAGGTTCGAACCCCACCACCGCCGCGAAAATTTTTTTTATTCTCTATTGTCTTCTGGCACTTTTCTACTCACTTCATATCTTGTTGTTACCAACATAAGTGCCTGCTCCACTCACTTTTCTGAATTAAAAATTCACCCCATACACCGGAGCATACTCAATGTCTCAATCGTTTCTATGTTATATGTTTGTGATGAGAATATTGGCTATTAAGCTTAACTGCTGGTCAAAATTACTTCGCGATGGTGGTGAACGAATCGGCGATCTCAAGAAGTGGGTGAGAGAGGGATCTAGAAATGACTTTGGGTTTGAAACGAATATTTTTGTGTTCGTGGATAGCTCACACGGTAGAGCCACGCTCTCACCTGCCAGGCGGAGTTGTCGTACCAATAAGGTCGCAGGTTCGAACCCCACCACCGCCGCGAAAATTTTTTTTATTCTCTATTGTCTTCTGGCACTTTTCTACTCACTTCATATCTTGTTGTTACCAACATAAGTGCCTGCTCCACTCACTTTTCTGAATTAAAAATTCACCCCATACACCGGAGCATACTCAATGTCTCAATCGTTTCTATGTTATATGTTTGTGATGAGAATATTGGCTATTAAGCTTAACTGCTGGTCAAAATTACTTCGCGATGGTGGTGAACGAATCGGCGATCTCAAGAAGTGGGTGAGAGAGGGATCTAGAAATGACTTTGGGTTTGAAACGAATATTTTTGTGTTCGTGGATAGCTCACACGGTAGAGCCACGCTCTCACCTGCCAGGCGGAGTTGTCGTACCAATAAGGTCGCAGGTTCGAACCCCACCACCGCCGCGAAAAAATTTTTTATTCTCTATTGTCTTCTGGCACTTTTCTACTCACTTCATATCTTGTTGTTACCAACATAAGTGCCTGCTCCACTCACTTTTCTGAATTAAAAATTCACCCCATACACCGGAGCATACTCAATGTCTCAATCGTTTCTATGTTATATGTTTGTGATGAGAATATTGGCTATTAAGCTTAACTGCTGGTCAAAATTACTTCGCGATAGTGGTGAACGAATCGGCGATCTCAAGAAGTGGGTGAGAGAGGGATCTAGAAATGACTTTGGGTTTGAAACGAATATTTTTGTGTTCGTGGATAGCTCACACGGTAGAGCCACGCTCTCACCTGCCAGGCGGAGTTGTCGTACCAATAAGGTCGCAGGATCGAACCCCACCACCGCCGCGAAAAAAAATTTTATTCTCTATTGTCTTCTGGCACTTTTCTACTCACTTCATATCTTGTTGTTACCAACATAAGTGCCTGCTCCACTCACTTTTCTGAATTAAAAATTCACCCCATACACCGGAGCATACTCAATGTCTCAATCGTTTCTATGTTATATGTTTGTGATGAGAATATTGGCTATTAAGCTTAACTGCTGGTCAAAATTACTTCGCGATGGTGGTGAACGAATCGGCGATCTCAAGAAGTGGGTGAGAGAGGGATCTAGAAATGACTTTGGGTTTGAAACGAATATTTTTGTGTTCGTGGATAGCTCACACGGTAGAGCCACGCTCTCACCTGCCAGGCGGAGTTGTCGTACCAATAAGGTCGCAGGTTCGAACCCCACCACCGCCGCGAAAAATTTTTTTATTCTCTATTGTCTTCTGGCACTTTTCTACTCACTTCATATCTTGTTGTTACCAACATAAGTGCCTGCTCCACTCACTTTTCTGAATTAAAAATTCACCCCATACACCGGAGCATACTCAATGTCTCAATCGTTTCTATGTTATATGTTTGTGATGAGAATATTGGCTATTAAGCTTAACTGCTGGTCAAAATTACTTCGCGATGGTGGTGAACGAATCGGCGATCTCAAGAAGTGGGTGAGAGAGGGATCTAGAAATGACTTTGGGTTTGAAACGAATATTTTTGTGTTCGTGGATAGCTCACACGGTAGAGCCACGCTCTCACCTGCCAGGCGGAGTTGTCGTACCAATAAGGTCGCAGGTTCGAACCCCACCACCGCCGCGAAAAAATTTTTTATTCTCTATTGTCTTCTGGCACTTTTCTACTCACTTCATATCTTGTTGTTACCAACATAAGTGCCTGCTCCACTCACTTTTCTGAGCGTCTTAGCCAAGCGCATACTGTCTATACGCAGCAGTTCTTCTTGGTTTACTAATGGGCAGTTCTTTTTGATATCATGAAAAACGGAAGTACGGATGTATTTTAGACTTGTGACAAAAATGCCTGAGGACCAAATAAAGGAAGGCGTTCATGTTTCCGGTAACGTAATGAGTCATTCAAAGAAAATGTTTGTTTTTTTATAAATCTCATAAGATTTATCTAGGTTCATGTCTCGTATTTCATCGTTTGTTTAATTTTTTTTTTTTTAATTTTTTTTTTCAACCAGCATGTCAGAATTTCCATAAAATGTGACGTGTGGACCTTTTCCCTAGAACCCCTCTTATTATAAAGATATTTATCTGCAATGATTTTCCGTTTTGATCCATTTTTAAAGTAATTAAAGTTAAATAAATATAAATTTACAACAAGGGAGGTCAGAGCACAGATGCAAAGTGACCAACGTCTTCGCCAAGCTCAAATTGTTTGACCCATTTTTTTGGATTTTCCTCTTTATGCAGTTTTGTGGTCTAGAGGTATGACATTTGCCTTCGGACCAGTAGGTTCCGCGTTCGAGTATCGCTCTAGGCTGGCAAAGTTGAGTCCTTGAAAAACGTTTTTTACTCACAATCTCTCAAACGTACTCATATTATGTAAATTGAGTACATGGCCAGTAACAGGGCTTGTTTTTGTCCGAATATGATTAACTATATTAACGCCTCATGGGCTTTATGTCTTGTCCAATTTGGTACGTGTTGCTGTTGGCTGGGGACCCTTGTAAAGCGAATTGAGCATATAGGGAATGAGATTTCAAAACAGATTTAAGAGTAGCGCCCCTTTGTTGGACGTCGCGTCTTGACAACCGACAGACGCTATCGCCATTATTAGTACCATTGATTAGCGGGAAGTTCAGTAAGTTTAGGAAGGGTTGTCTCATTGTATTGTATTATTTATCAACATCTTTTATAATTTGTAGTCTACATCATATTTTGTTAACATTTTATAATGGAGAAAACTAAAGAAAAGATCTACGTTGATTATGATATGCATTTTTGTACCTAAATATGAATAATAAATTTTACATTTGGAGCGCTTGGCTTGTAGTTGGTTTGTTTACAAATAACTTCTCCGCCGATGACGTCCAATCAAGGGACGCTACTCTTCCGCTAAACTCATTCACTATATAGTGGATAGAGCGCTTATAAAAGCTCACGTTTAAAAAAATCTATTTATAAATTCTCTCTATTCATCCTCCATGAGAGAATGTACGCGAACAACCTCCTCCAAGGGAAGACTGGAATAGTCTCAAACAATTCAAACACAAAATGTCCATTACAAGAATGTTAAGTCAAGCCCATCATTGCGTTAGGTTATCAAACCTGCATATTGAACACGTAGGCATAATACGAAATGAGTTGGTAGTTCATTTCACATATAATATACATTACGTCACTCAAGGCAAGTTGCCACAATAAGACAACCTTCTTACCTGACATCCCCTCCCCCTCCCCCTCCCCCCTCCCCTTTGACACAAACACAAGCACTGACTCCCCCTTCTATCTGTCCCAATCCAGCCCTTTTGCCAGGTATTTCTTTAAACAATCCCACAGTTTTCACCCCATTCAAATTCTCAGTAAACACCACGAATTGCGGATTAATATGAAGCTAACAAGTCTCGCCATCGTTGAATTTGAAGAAGAATAATCTCTAACTATATAATCTCCATTGTTTTTCATTATTATTCTGAGGTGTGAAAAGCATGTAACAAACACAGCTTGTATAATTGTATGCGTGTGTTTGGGTGTGTATATGTTTGTTTAGCCCCTGAAAGTTTTTTTTATTTATTTGATTTTTTTTGACTTCTCTCTATCTAAGAACGCACACTCACAAAGCACAGTCATTATTTTCATTATGTTTTCGGACAGAGACAATGCTGTTAACGGCAAGGTACTCATTTTACACCTGAGTACGGTGAGAGAATGTGAGTAAAGAGTCTTTTCCAAGGACTCAACTATGCGCCGAGCGAGGCTCGAACCCAGGACCTTCCGATCCGAAAGCGAGTGTCATACCACTAAACCATATAGCCGCACAGTTCGCTTCACTCACGATGGAGTCTGACAAACCACAATAAATTTGTCTTCATCTCTCCCCCCCCCCCCCCCCCCCCCCCCCCCCAACCAAGAAAGCAACCTACAATTACTTCAAATACTGATTCT
>NW_027622508.1:5000-12501 GCF_034508935.2 Berghia stephanieae
CCTGGTTTGTAAGCAAATTGATGACTATCACTCAATGGCATAAACTGATTCCTAATTTTAATAAGAACAAGTTTTTCTAAAGATTTCATGACTATTGAAGTCAGTGCAACAGGTCTGAGATCGTTCATAGTTTCAAGTTTTTCTTTTTTTGGAACAGGAATAATTTTCGAAGTTTTCCAAATTTCAGGGATTGAAACGCATTGGAGGGACCAGTTAAAAATATGTGTATAAATGGGGGAAAGCTGGTGGGCACATTCTTTTAATAGTTTTCCTTTCAATCCATCCGGCCCAGCAGCCTTCCTCTCGTTTAGTTTCGAAAATACGAATCTCGTTTCCTCTTCACTGACCTCAACAGCCATTTCATCTTCCAAAGCCCTGTCTAATTTATGTTTTTCATTTTCAATATCAAATTTGTTTGCTGTGTCGAAACGTGAATAAAATTTATTTAAAGTTTCAATTTCGATATCTTCTGATATAATCGTGGGCTTTGGATTATAGTTAACAGCAGTTTTAAGCCCCCGCCACGTGTCCCGTATATCCCCAGAAGAAAAGCATTTTTCAATTTTATTTTTGTACTTGTCTCTACAACTAGATATTACCCTCTTTATCTCTTTTTGTTTTGTTTTCAGATCTTTTTTGTTTCCACTAGTATAGAGAGTTTTCTTTGGTTCAATAAAAGTTTTAGATCTTTTGTTATCCATGGCTTATTGTTAGGATAATATTTTATTTCTTTTTTACAAGACACTAGCTGTTCACAGAATTTTAAATACTCACTCACACAGTCATTCAGCTCATCCACACTATCACATGATTCGATAAAAACATTCCAGTCAGTGCATTCAAAACAACCACGCAAATCTTCACACACACTTCCGTTCCAGATCTGTACACTTTTCTTTACTGGTTTTACACGTTTAAAAACAGGGCGGTAGGTGGGGAGTAGCAAGAGCATGCAGTGGTCAGATAAACCTAATGGGGCACGGGGTAAACATTTATAACTATTTTTAATATTACACAGGAATAAATCTAATGTTTTTTTGTCCCTTGTCTCGCAGTCCACGTATTGATGAAGTCCCGGGAGAGTAAAATCGTTACATTGGTTAAAATCGCCAGTGACCATCAATACGGCATCGGGTGACTTAATTTGAATGTCCTGTATTTCTTTCCTCAAAATATTTTTCGCTGTGGTGTTGTCTGATGATGGTGGAATGTAGACGTTGACGATGATGACATGAGTATATTCCCGGGTAGGTAATATGGTCGTGACGAAACAGTAATAAATTCAATATAATCGTCACAATACATTTTCTTTATCTGACAGTTATTGGGGTGGCACCATTTGTTGTTAATATATGTGCACACCCCACCCCCAGTTCGTTTATTTACATTAGTCCGATCTCCTCGAAATAGTGAATATTGTTCAATATTAAAACATGATGATGGCATCGTTCCTTCGCGAAGATTCGACCTTCGATCATCCAACAAACCCCCCCCCCCCCCACCTCCGCCGTGACCCTTTCACCTCGCCCCCTCCAACCCCCCCCCCCCCCTACTGTTCCACTACAGCGTTCTACTACTACTACTACTACTACTACTACTACTACTACTACTACTACTACTACTACTACAACTACTACTACTACTACAACTACTACTACTGCTACTACTACTACTACTACTACTACTACTACTACTACTACTACTACTACTACTACTACTACTACTACTACTACTACTACCAATATGTCTTTTATCACTTGCTCCGGTTTTCTCGGCTGGCAGGTTTCCGTCCGTGGTGTGTTGGATTTTCGACTGACGTCACAAAACGCTCCAATAGGCTGATGCGCAGGATAAAGGTGAAAAAATCCTCGTCGCCAATGTTGTGTTTTTGACGGGCCTCCAGATTAATATTGTGGAATCACTCAACTCAGAATTTTTTTTTTTTTTTTTAGACCCAGGCCATACTATCTAATGACCCTCTTAATTAGTAAAAATTGTATTTGTTAGGTTAATTATTATGTGTTTAGTAGTAGTAGCAGTAGGAAGGCTTTGACATTAACTGCTTCTGTATCGTACGTTACGATAATAATTTATTTATTTTTTTTTATTTTTTTTTTTTAAATTTATTTTTATTTTTTTTTTTATTTTTTTTTTTATAAATGAAATAATGGTTGAAATATTAATGTTGCCTAACGCGTTCATGGAGGGTGGGGGGTTAATTGGGCAGTTGGTCAGTTAGAGGTTATATTGGGTTGGTGGGTTGTAATAAATTTTGTTTTTTTTTGTTTGTTTTTTTAGATGATTTAAATTAACAATTAAATAGCTGTTCATGGTTGGATGTGGAGAGTAGATAAAATGTGTTGCGATTGGTGGATGACAGAGATCCTGTACCAATCGGTTTATTGATGATTCAGGGCTGTTTGTAATGTTGTTTAGATAAATTGTCTGGGACTGACAGAGGTTTAGTAGGGGGGGGGGGGGGGGGGGTGTTGGATTCTGAGGGTTTTGATTGGTGGGAGTTGAAAGGCTGCAGCCTATCAGCTGATCGGAATATTCGAACTTCTGTAATATGGGGTTATTGTGGAAATGAGTTTAGGTTTAGGTTTTAGGTTGGATGGGGGGGGGGGGGGGGGGGGGGGGGGGGGGGGGGGGGGGGGTTTCTGAATTGCTTCTGTTGTTGGGATGGTGAATACACGGGTCAAACGTCTTGTGGGTTTATTAATTGTTGTGGTCGGTTGATGTTCTTGGGCTATTGCTAAATTATGGGAGTAGATTGGAACTGGTGATGAAGGTGGTTATGCTTTTAAAAGGAAAACTTTTGATTAATTTGTTAGTAACCTATTCCCTTGCTCCCTTAGGAGTCCAAGGGTGGCCACCCACTTTCCCGCTCTCTAGCCGAGCGTCATTCGCTGCTTCAACTACTGTGCACGTGGTCTTTCCCTATGCAGCATTGGTTATTTTATTATTCTATGAATATAGTTAATTTTTCGATAAGGTTAGAATCGTGGGGGGGGGCAGTTGTGACTGTGGGTGTACAAGGTGTACGTTTTAATATTATAAATATTGTAAATATTCTTCTTTCCGAGTCGGCCCCGACTGATCTCATCTGCATACATGTGGTCCACGGCAGTCTAGACGCCGCAGCGCAATTGTTTCAGCCGCGCTTCAGGCGGGTTGGGCGGGACTAGACCCCTCCGGCATGCTGCGCGGCACACACATTGCCCCGCGCCGTCTCAGAAGCGTTAAGTGATATGTGAGAGAACCGTTTATTACTGTGTATAAGTTAGAGTATATACAAATATATCGCAACAACATTTTAAGAAGGAAAAATAGTATAAGTAAATCAACTATGAAAAGTAAGGAACAAAGAGTGCATCCTTCTCTAGGGCATGCCACTCTGATATTTGTTAAGCACAAATAATATTTTAACAATGGACTTAATGAATAATAACTAATTAAGCTGTAACTAAAATCAATTAGCTAATAACTAAGGGGAGCAACTCTTTCCTAGAGTAACTCTATGTATAAGTCCATAACACTTTTGATGGTGACGTTCTGGTTATAGTGATGATAGTGATAGGGATGGTGATGGTGATGATGATGATGATGATGATGATGATATCATATTGCGGCTATGTGATCTAATATTATGACACTTGTTTTCGTACCGGACAGTCCTGGATTCGAGTCTCGCTCCAACAAAGGCTCTTTACTCACATTCTCTCACCGTACTCAGGTGTAAAATGAGTACCTGGCCGTTAACAGTGTTGTCTCTGTCCGAAAAAAATGTAATATCGCCTAAATGTTAAATGTTGCTGTTGGTCAGGGACCACTTGTAAAGTGCTTTGAGCACATTTAGTGGGTATTGCGCTCTATTAAAAAAGCTCAAAAAATAGATAAATAGATATCGTTTAGGTCAACAATTTATTAGAGATATTTCACTTATACAACCAGATTCTCGCCACCTCAACCCATTTCTCAGATCACTTTTGCTTTAGACTATTTTCAAAGCGATTTTTCAGAAGAGGACATAAGTTATATATTCATAAACAAACTTTATATAATTGAAGAAAAGACTTATACTTTAAATTTAAACTGCTTGGACTGACAAATTTAACATACTAAAGAAGTGAATATTCGTTGGCACTGACGAATACACCATAATGCCCGGTCGTCAGTACTAACGAATAATTATACATGGAAATCTTAGTGACAGTTCAAACGAATGAGAAAGTATTAGAAGGAAGAAAACTCAGCAAAGTCACTTATTTGGGGTGGATTTTTTAAAATTGTTGTTTTGTTTTGTTTTTGATTTGATTTGATTTTCTTTGATCTGTTTTGTTTTATTTTGTTTTGAGTGTTTGTTTTTAATTTCTCACTCATAATTATAATCAAAAAGCAGAAACCGATTAATTCTTTGGACTCACTAGAAATTGATCAAGATAAAAGAAATGTTTTTCCAATTAATTAATTAATCAATTCGATTACACTTCGTTAACGACAACTACCACTATTTGGTATTGTATCAAGATGAAAAAATCTCTTTTGAACATTTTGTTGAAACCGTTAATTTCTTACCATAACACAACCTCTCTACATATCAAGCTTCTGTGATATGGCGATCATTCTTCATTTTAAAATATTTTGAGCAGCTGTCTAGTATCACCAATCAGAAATGGGCTCTATGTATGTATGTGAGGCAGGGTTTTTCTTTTCTAGTTAAACCACAAGACAATGATTTATTTTAAGTGTTAAAATATTGGCTTGTATAAACATATCGTATAACCCACACACACACACACACACACACACAAACACACACACACACACACACACGCCCACGAAATGTGGATAAATTTGTTGTCAACACTTTGGCACTGAATGAACTTACTTAAACTTAAATGCAAGAAAATGATAAAATGAAAATAATAGATATTATAGGATGTGAGACAGAAGCTAGAAAAAAGTCAATGGGAAGGATTCGAATGAGGTCTTAGGTCCAAATGCTTCTCATCTCTACTTTCATTTCTCTCTGTTTTTGGGGCTTTCTTCTGGGCACTTCTTTGCTCCCTTTATCTCTTGTCACCATTGATTCAAGTGTCTGTCTACATTACGTTATGACATTTATAAGATACAAACATGACTCTTCTCTGAATATTGTTATTTCGTTAATTGAATTTTCCTGAGCTATTTTGTGACTGAAACTGAAACATAATGTCTTTGGAAAATGGCATTTTTTATCTGTAGTGCCCCTCTTTTTCTTTCTCTCTCTCTTTCTCGCTTTTCTTTGTTCTTTCTTTCTTTCTTCTTTTCGTTCCCCTTCTCCTTCTAGCTCCCCAGTCATTTGTGTGTCACAATCTTTTACTTTCTTTCTTCCTTTCACTCCCGACCCCCCCCCCCCCCCCCTCTCTCTCTCTCTCTCTCTCTCTCTCTCTCTCTCTCTCTTTCTCTCTCTCTGTCTCTCTCTCTCTATTCCCCCCTCTCTCTGTCTCTCTATCTATCTATCTATCTATCTATCTATCTATCTATCTATCTATCTATCTCTCTCACAAACTATCTATCTATCAATCTACCTCTCTCTATCTCCCCCCCTCTCTCTCTCTCTCTCTCTCTCTCTCTCTCTCTCTCTCTCTCTCTCTTTCTCTCTCTCTCTCTCTCTTATCGCTTTTTGAAAACTCAAAAGTGGATTATATTCTTGAACTAACAATTTTATTTCACTGTCATAATGAAATTCTGTCCATTAATATTTTCCGTAACTTTTTTCTGTTTACTTTACCAGTATGGCCCATTGGAAACTCGCTAAATAATTCAACGAAAGACAATTTTGGGAAAAACTCATTCTCAGTCACAGCAAATGAGTTGTTATAGGAAGAGATAATGTTATCTCTTGTAAGGTTTGACCATGCTTGGGGGATGACACAGGCGCAGATTTGATCATTGACCCCATTGCTGTTCAGGCCTGATACACCCATAACTACCGCCTCTGAAACGCCGGAGATTCTGATTAGGACACTCTCAGGCCAGCTCGGATATACCAATATTGAGCCGTGAATATGACGTCATCATTTTTGGTCGGAGACGAAAAGGTCGCCATCTTGGTTGACCCATCCTCTGTCACCGGTGATGAAATAGCCGTCGGCTGTTGTGGTTGGTTTATCGCGGGTGATGGTTGTAGTAATGATTCGATCCGAAAGGAGATGAGGAGAAAATATCATTGTCGGATCACAACAAGGATTTCTATAAAACTCATAGAATTATTTTTAAAAGAGCGAAGTGATGCCCTACGCCAGCGTTTTTTTTTTTTTTTTGTTTTTTTTTTTGTTTACCAAATTCTGGCATGAAAGGATATTTTTCTCCATTTTTCTAGAGTACAAATAATCATTGACCAACTGAAATTAGGCCCATAAGTGACCCCCCCCCCCCCCACACAAAAAATACAGCCCCCCTCCCCGCCCCGCCCCCCCCCTCCTTCACAAAAAAAAAAAAAAAAAAAAAAAAAAAAAAGCAAAAAAAAAAAAAAACAAAACAAACAAAAAATATTTTTTTAAAAACATGAAATTTGATAACTTTGGAACGGGGGGATGAGTTTCTGGCAAAAAAAAAGATAATCCGGTACAGTTTTCTGATTCTCAAAATTCAACCCCAACCCTGTCCCTAAACACAAATCAACCCCAACCCCTCCCCCAAAAACCAAAAACAACCCTAAACCGTCCCAAAACACAAATTCAAACCCCAACACTTCCCTAAACACAAAAGCAACCCTAACCCGTCCCTAAACACAAATTCAACCCCCGCCCAGCCCCCCCCAAGCCCATCCCAACCTATACGTTGGCATTTCGTGTGGGTGTGGGCAAAGAAACGGGCTGATTTGGATGGGGTTTAAACTGTGACAAAACAAAATTTTCCCTTTAAATAAAAAAAATGCATATTATATACTAACCCAAACCCCCATTTGTTGTATCAAACACAACAAGACTAACATATTAGGTAAAAAGCTTTATTGTCTTTTGGTATAACATCGCCCCCTTGGGCTTTTAGGGCCCTGGTTTGTAAAACGAAAGTTTAATCTTTGTAAAAGGGGTCTTTACTCACATTCTTTTTCCGTTTTTGGTAAAAAGAGTACTTACCTGGCCCTTTACATGTTGTTTCTGTCGAAATTTTTAAAAAATTTCCTAAAAGGGGCCATGTCTGTCCATATGTTCAGTTTTGCTGTTACTAGAGACTCTGGTAAAGCGCTTTTAGCAACTTTAGTGGGTATGCTCGTCCCTAGAAACCACTATACGGGGGGGAGTGTTTTTGTTTTTTTTTTTTTGTTTGTTTGTTTGTTTTGTTTTGTTTTGTTTTTTTTTTTTTTGGGGGGGGGGGGAGGGGGTTTGGGGGACGGGGTCGGGGTTTTTTTTTCGTTGATTTTTTTTTTTTTTTTCTGGTTTTGACTTACTTTCACAACGATAATGCCCCCTTCCCGTGTCAACTTGTTGCTGTTCTCATCGACAATCTTCAG
>NW_027622509.1:2500-12505 GCF_034508935.2 Berghia stephanieae
TCTTCCGTCTTATTTTGTGCAGTGGCGTATCCACGTAAAACAAAAAAGGAGCGAGGCCCCCATGGCATTGTCGATAGATGTGATAGGCAAGTTTGTTTGTTTTAACGGGGTGGAAATGGTGGTTGGTTGATTGAGGGTGGGGGGGGGGGGAGGAGGAGGGATCCTCTAGTTGTGCGGCTATGTGGTCTTGTGGTATGACACTCGCTTTCGGATCGGAAGGTCCCGTATTCGAACCTTGATCGGTGCCTAGTAGAGTCCTTGGAATATTACTCAGGTGTAAATGAGTACCTGGCGGTTAACAGAGTTGTCTCTAACGGAAAAAAAAGGGTTATATCACCTAAAAGGCATTCTCGTCTTACATGTTAAGTGTATAAATGTTCAGTTAAAGATAAACGCTTTATTTTATAAAGACATTTGATTACATATTTTTTAAATGGAAAACTGATTCTCTGTGTGTCCAATATTGGCCAGGCACGTGATCGTCTGGCACCCTGGTAAACCGCGAGCATAATATATTTCGATATCGATATGATCGATAGTGTCATTTACATCGATATATCGCTTTTTCGATACTATATGCTAAGCACTAATTCAAATATTAGATCAACGGGCCATCGATATACTCTCTATTATTTCTAGTCTTTTTTATTATAAATTCTATATTTGGAATCTCCTTCACCAAGACATAATACCGTTCAGAGAGGGAGAGTCACAAATAGAGAGTAATTGAAACAGTTTTAAACTGTATTTCGATTTTTCAACGATCGATGTGTACATAATACAGGCATCTGAACTCACTTATGGGCCTAAGTTAACATTGTTGTAATGGACAATATTTTGCGTCATTTTCTTTTTGAGATTTCCATTACAACAGTGAGCCCATAATGAATTGGGTTATCAGACCTGCAAATAAGCGCACGTCCCCAAAGATAAATATATAGAAAATACAAATCGATCGGAAATGAATATAGATATACAAATTACGGATACATCAAAACAATTTTTTAAAATATAATTCGTTGAAAAGAGCAAATTAAATTCCGCCCTTGGAAACATATTTCTACGACGACAACGAAGTAGTTAAGTTTAGTGATGAAGCATTTTTTTCTTCCAAAATCATATTTAAAAACTCTGATTATAATGCTTGATACGTTTATTAAAATGAAATTTTAAATCGATTATTTATATTGGTTGTCCTTCCTTTGACATACAAATTTTATTTTATAAAGATGTGTGTTTATATATATTTTCATGGAATACGTATAGCGCAATATTGACTAAGCGTGCTCAAAGCGCATTACAAGGAGTCCCTAGCCAACAGCAACATTTTACATGTATATCAAGGCATGCCGTTTGTTAGGCAAAACTTTTAAAGTTGTTAACGGCCAGGAAATAACTTTACACCTAATACGGTGGGAGAATGTGAGTAAATAGGCTTTTCTAAGGGCTCGCCTATGCGCCCTTCAGCGTTAAAACTCGAATTCTGGATCTTCTGGTCCGAATGCGAGTGTCATACCACTAGACCACATGGCCACATAGTGGTAATTCATTGTCTTGTTTGATACTCAAAAGGACCGAGTAACACATTAATATCTAAAAATAGGAGAAATAAATAAGGGTAAACATTTAAAAACATTCACCGTGCTCAACGCCCTTAGCAATGTTTCAGTTTTTCCTTGAAGTGATCATATGAAACAATATTATGATGATAAATTACACGTTTTTGTTGTTGTTTTTTTTTTTTTGTTCAACCTTCTTCTCTATTTTTTTTGTCCTTATATTTTTACGGTATTTGTTATTGAATGCAACAACTCATTTACACCAGAGTCGAATGAGTGAAAGTGTGCGAAATGAAATATCCTATTCAATATATTATAACCCCAGGGTAGAGTTTTCAGTTCATTGTGACAGTCTACACAAAACACTGCTGGACTTTGTTACTTAAGCTACCAACGTCACATAATTGGAAGAACAACTGTCAAGAAGTGTCCGTGAAGTCCCAGGATTGAACATGAGAGTCTTTGTGAAGATGAAGGGCAATTAAAATATAGATTATTTGCGGCGCTGCACTGCGGCTGACGCCTGGGTTATTTCAGTCTTCCTCTGGAATAGACCCTAAAGAAAAATTTCCCCTATGGGATGAATAAAGGGAATTTTATTTATTGTTATTTTTGTTTATTTTGAAGGACGAGTTTTCTGACCAAAACGTTACACATGTGCTGTTGTATTTTTATCTTTTTTGAGTACCTCAGATTTTCATGTAAGTTATTTCATTCTGGAGTGGTCGTTGTGGCTGTGCGTATTAACTCTTTCCTTTCCGATGATTTTTAGTATTTCCCAAAATGGCAGGCTTGCCCAGCAAAAAAATATATTTTTTAACTCAATCAAGCTCTCTACAAAACAACTTTATGTTCTTATTAATTAAACAAAGATCATTCTTCAAAGTTTGTGATTTATAAAATAGATCTGAATTTTTTTTAATGTATATTGTGTCGAAACAAATATAACGATTTTGCTGCAGGTGGTAAGGAGAGGGTTAACAAGTTAACTGACGTTCAATGGAAAAACAAGTATTTAAGAATTGACCAGAAAATTTGTCCTTTAAAAATTCAATAGATTAAAATGATCCTCAGCTTTGCAAAATCTCTCAAACCTTGGACTTCGCGAAGCAGAAGAAGAAGAAGAAGAAGAAGAAGAAGAAGAAGAAGAAGAAGAAGAAGAAGAAGAAGAAGGAGGAGGAGGAGGAGAAGGAGGAGGAGGAGGAGGAGGAGGAGGAGGAGGAGGAGGAGGAGGAGGAGGAGATAAAGGAGAAGAGGTTGAATGTAGGTCGAGTGCTCTAATAGGGAGTGGGGGGGGGAGGGAATTGGGGGGGCTGCGTGGCTCAGCGGTACGGCCTTCACTTCGTACTCGAAAGGTACCGAATTCGATCACCCAACGCTGCGCTGCAACTCCGGTAGACCCCTGGATTATTCCAGTCTTCCCTTGGAATAGACTCTAGTGACAAATTTATCCTGCCTATGGAATGAATGAAGGGGATTTTATATTTCTTATTTTATTTTTTAATCATTGGATTCTAATCACGTAACCCCAGTTTAAACAAAGGATTGGCTTCATATAAATCAATCCTCGTTCAAACAGATATGGCGTACTCTGAAAAATCACGTATTGAAAATTTTGGCCAGAAAACTCGTACTTCAAATATCTGATTTAAATTACCATAATCTTGTCAAAACCTCTTCAACTGGAAACGTCCATGAAGTCCCAGGTGTGAGAGTTTATTCCACAGTAGTAGTAGTAGTAGTAGTAGTAGTAGTAGTAGTAGTAGTAGTGGTAGTAGTAGTTAGATAGTAGTAGTAGTAGTAAGTGTAGTAGTAGTAGTAGTATAGTTAGTATAGTAGTAGTAGTAGTAGTAGTAGTAGTAGTAGTAGTAGTAGTAGTATAGTAGTATAGTAGTATGTAGTAGTAGTAGTAGTAGTAGTAGTAGTAGTAGTAGAAGTAGTAGTAGTAGTAGTAGTAGTAGTAGTAGTAGTAGTAGTAGTAGTAGTTATAGTAGTAGTAGTAGTAGTAGTAGTAGTAGTAGTAGTAGTAGTAGTAGTAGTAGTAGTAGTAGTGGTAGTAGTAGTGGTAATACTAGCAGTAGTAGCAGCAGCAGCAGTAGTAGTAGTAGTAGTAGTAGTAGTAGTAGTAGTAGTAGTAGTAGTAGTAGTAGTAGTAGTAGTAGTAGTAGTAGTAGTAGTAGTGGTGGTGGTAGAAGTAGTAGTAGTAGTAGTAGTAGTAGTAGTAGTAGTAGTAGTAGTAGTAGTAGTAGTAGTAGTAGTAGTAGTAGTAGTAGTAGTAGTGGCGTATGGCTACACCTTCAAATTCATTTCGTCAACCCAGCTTCGAAAGTCGTTCTCCGCCCTAAGGACTGTTTCATATCCACCTTCAAGTTTAGTTACTCATACTGGACAGTGGAGGACGATGTAATCGCTGGTCTAGGGAGCTGCTTGACATTACACAGTGAGTCTCATTTAAATCGATCAATATTTGAAATTTTTCTGGCCAAATTTTAAATATGGGTATTTTCCAGAATGCAACAGAGAGAAAAATAGGTTTTTAGATTTAAAAAAAAAGAAGCAATAGCATTTTGCAGGTTTCGTGGAACACAACGTGCAAACATTACCACTCGTATTAGTGTTTGCCGAAGCACAGTGAGCAAACAAGACATCTTGTTTTTATTCCATGCTATATCTCGTTCCCAGGACGGGTTCATTGACTTCAAACTTCAATAAACTCAGGCTTGAAGGGTTCGAAACAAATTGCTTTTTTGTTTTTAATCAAGTTTCCAGGTCATGTCTCTTGTTTTGATCTCGCCTTTATCACACAGTTCTTGTCATGAGTTCATCTTCTGAACGTGCAAAAAATCCAGGCACCACAACTCGTAACGTCATGAAATACGCTTCAACAGTCGTAACGTCACTTCCCTCGTAATGACGCATGGTAACTTAGTAACTGGCTCTAAACTATCGGAACAATGGCGGAGGCCCTTTTGAAATGTTTCTCAAACGAGCACAAAAGCGTATCCAGAGGAGAAAAAAAAAACCATTAAAAATCTGATCATGTTTTGACTTTTACACATTCTGATCACAAAACATATGAAAAGTTCTAGACAGTATGAAGAATAAAAATACCGATTTTCTTTGTTTAGAGCCACGATGGCCGCCGTTGCTGGGCGACGTGACATCAGACTATTGAATCCAATTTGCGATCCATCGTGCGCACGGGACTCGGAACGGACTATCTATATAATATACTTTATCTCATTATTTGTAGGTATACAAACGTGCATAAAGCGTTTTACAAAGGGTCAGAAGGAAACAACAACATGTACCTAACAAATGAGACAAAAATGTTTTTCACGACAGAGATAACAATGTGCCGGCAAGGTACAGATAGTGTGCGCTTGGCTAAGAAACATTGCCATCCGGAAGTATAGATGACCAATACACAAAACTGTGTGTAACCATTAACGATTGTAGTCTGGTTAATACAGTTTAATGAGAATTATTCATAAACGTGGATGGCAAAAAACGATAACAATTTCATTATATCTATATAGAAGCAAATCGTAACCACCGTTAACTTATATATAGCCCGACACAAGAACCCTCTAGGACTTAGTTTGACGTCATTTTTAATGTTTGTGCACCGCCTAGTGAGTTGTCGTTAGTAGAGCTCCTGGAAACAAGTTATTTCATTGGTTGAACTATTGAATACAACTAACGATTTGTTTTCTTTTGTGGCAAAAGAGTGGCATTATGACGCCATTTTATGGTCAGTGTCAGGCCATAACTTTACGAAGGCCACGCTCGAACCCTCTAGGACTTACAGTTTGACGTCATTTTTAAGGTTTGTGCAGCGCCAACGTTAGGTCATCAGACCTGCTATTAGGTACACGTCGACGTGTTACATATATATATATATATATATATATATATATAATATATATATATATATATATATATATATATATATATTATATATACATATATAATATATATATATATATATATATAGATAGAATGCGCTTGGCCAAGGAGTTCACAACATTGCCATCCGGAAGTATAACGGACCAACACACAAACTCTGTGTAACCATGAACTTTTATAGTCTGGTTAATACAGTTTTAGTGAGAACAACTCACAAACGCGGATGGCAAAAACAATAACAAAGGCCTGAGTGACGTCATCTGCATACTATCTATATATATAGGTCTTACATCCGAACCGACTTATGGGCCTAGTTTAACATTGTTGCAAGGAAACAAGTGATCTCATTGGTTGAACTATTGAATACAACTCATGCTTTGTTTTCTTTTGTGACCAAAGACTTGTCGTTTGCCGTAATGTTTTGGACAGTCTCAGGCGAAAGATTACAATGGCTGCGAGCAAACTCCCAATTCTTTTCAACGAGCCCTTATTATGCTAGCAATCTTACAATATGAGTCACTGCCAATATCCAGGTATCCATTCACACTCAAGTCGAGTGGGATTTTGTGTACGAAGTGCTTCTTCCTAAGACCCAAAGCTTGTTTATTATCATTGTCACCCAACCGGTCACCAATCACGCTCAACATCGATTGACGGATTCCTTTACACTAAGAGACACCTTACTGCTGATCCACCGAAACCGACGTGCACTTATTTACAGGTCTGATAACCTAAATTCCTTATGGGCTTATTTTTTGAATGGAAATACTCTACGCAAAAACCGACACAAAATATTGTCCATTTCAACAATGTTAAATCAAGCCCATAATTGCGTTAGGTCATCAGACCTGCTATAAGGTGCACGTCGACGTGTTACATATATATATATATATATATATATATATAATATATATATATATAGTATGCGCTTGACTAAGAAGCTCATAACATTGCCATCTGGAAGTATAACGGACCAACACACAAAACTGTGTGTATCCATGAACATTTATAGTCGGGTTAATACAGTTCAGTGAGCATAACTCATAAACGCGGATGGAAAAATACAATAACAAAGGCCTGAGTGACGTCATCTTCGAACTATATATATATATATATATATATATATTATAATTATATATATATATATATATATATATTGAGATTTCCATTACAACAGTGAGCCCATAAGGAATTGTGTTATCAGACCTGCAAATATATGCACGTTGGTATACGTAGACCGAAACCATTCAGTGAGATCAATCAATAGGGTTCAATAGTCGAGACGTCACTTCCCCGTAATGACGCATGGTAACATAATAACTGATTCTAAACCATAGGAACACTGTCTTTATGATATATACTTCTCCAACGAGCATAAAACTGTATCCATTATATAAATCTGATCATTGTTTGACTTTTATACATTCTGATCACAAGACATGTGAAAAAGTTCCAGCCAGAATGAAGAATAAAAAGTACCGATTTTCTTTGTTTAAAACCAAGCTGTTCGTTGCTGGGCGGACGTGACATCAGACTATTGAATCCTATTCTATACTTTGACAATACATGTTTCCTAGTAACCAATTCAAGACCCCTTTCCCTTAACAATGAACCTAGCGTCCTTGAAATCGAGAATGTTAATGAAATTGGACTTCCGACAGACATCTCATCTCTTTCTTATGATTACTTTTCCTTCCGACTTACAGATAGTATGACGTTGATGTCACTCATGTCAAGATCCCACGATTGATGTCGAGCTTAATTTCAGACACCCCCCCCCCCCCCTAACCCCCCCCCTCCCCCCCCCCCCCCCCCCCCCCCCGCACCTTGTCCTACCAGCAGCGATTAAAATCTTGTCAGAATCTCCAAAAGACTTTGTACTACTAGGTTTGAGAGTTTTTGATCCGATGACGGTCATTTTAATAGGATGCAATTGTCTGACGTCACGTCCGCCTAGCAACGAGCAGCTTGGTTCTAAACAAAGAAAATCGGTGCTTTTAATTCTTCATGTTGGCTAGACCTTATTCACATGTCATGTGATCAGAATGTGTAAAAGTCAAAACATGATCAGATTTATAGTGTTTTTTATCCTCTGGATACACTTTTATGCTCGTCGGAGAAGTATTTCATCAGAGCGTCCGCCATTGTTCCGATAGTTTAGAACCAGCTACCAAGTTACTAGGTGTCATGAGATGGGAAGTGACGTCACGACTATTGAAGCCGATTGTCATTTCATCCGATCTCTTTCCTATGATTACTTTTCCCTCCGATGTATAGGTAGTATGAAGTTGACGTCACTCATGTTAAAAACGATCACGTGTGAAGTCGAGCTTTATTTCTGACCCCCCCCCCCCCTATGTCCTACCAGCAGTGATTAATATCTTGTAAAAATCTCCAAAAGACTTCGTTTGCTTTATATTCTTCATGCTGAACTTTCTCATATTATGTCATGTGTAATGTATAAAAGTCAAAACATGATCAGATTTATTATGTTTTTTCTGCTCTGGACACTTTTTTATGCTCGTCGGGGAAATATTTCATAAGGGCGTCCGCCATTGTTCCGATAGTTTACAACCAGTTACTAAGTTACTGTGCGTCAATAAGAGGGAAGTGACGTCACGACTGTTGAAGCCTATTGATCGATATTTAAAGGACACGATTTCTGGTCAACATTTCTAAACACGTGGAGCTTTTTCTTGGAGCTTCAACTGAGTGGCATCGCCAACCAAAAGGTAGTGATAGTAGAAGCTCACAACATTGCCATCCGGAAATATAACGTTCCAACAGACAAAACGGTGTGTATCCATGAACGTTTATAGTCTGGATAATGCAGTTAAAAGAGAATTACTCATAAACGTGGATGGCAAAAAAACAATAACAAAGACCTGAGTGATGCCATTTTCGAACTATCTATAACGGACAAACACACAAAACTATTTTGTTCAGTAATCTTGGTCGTTTGTAGTCTGGCTAATACCGTTTAGTGAGAATTGACTCATAAAAGTGGATTGCAAAAAACAATAAAAAGACCAGAGTGACGTAGATAGTTCGAAGTTGTCGTCACTCTGGTCTTTGTTATTGTTTTTTTGCCATCCGCGTTGATGAGTAATTCTCACTAAACTGTATTAACCTGCCTATAAACGTTCATGGTTGTACACAGTTTTGTATGTTGGTCCGTTATTCTTCCGGATGGCAATGTTATGAGCTTCTTAGGGCCCAACGCATACATCTATAGAGAGAATGCTCTTTGGGTAAGAAACTCACAACATTGCCATCCGGAAACAAAACGGACAAACACACAAAACTTTTGTTGTAATCTTGGTCGTTTGTTGTCTGGTTAATACAGTTTAGTGAGAATTACTCATAAAAGTGGATGGCAAAAAAAACAATAACAATGACCTGAGTTTCTGAGCCAAGCGCACAGCATCATTAAATAGAACAAGAAGACGTTACTCAGGTCTTTGTTATTGTTTTTTCCACCACTGTTTATAATAATTCTCTCTAAACTATTAACCAGACTAAAAAACTTCAAGATTACATACAGTTGTGTGGGGGTCCGGTATACTTTCCCGGGTGGCAATGTTGTGAGCTTCTCAAACCAAGCGCATACTATCCTATAGAAAAAAAAACGCAATTTAAAAACATAAAAACATTACTTTAAAAAAGTCTAAAGGTCTTTAATCTATGTATTGTATTTTAAATTTCAAACATTGTAAACCAAATGAAATTGTTTTTGGACAATAAAGAATATTGTTATCATTTTTATTATTATTATTAATTTAAATTTTTATTATTATTATTATTATTATTATTATTATTATTATTATTATTATTATCATCATCATCATTTTTATTATTATTATTATTATTATTATTATTATTTTTATATTATTATTATTATTGTATTTATATATATTATTTATTATTATTATTAATAATTATTATTATTATTATTATTATATTATTATTATATTATTATTATTATTATTATTATTATTATTATTATTATTATTATATATTATTATTTTTATTATTTTAAAAATCAGTTGGACTAGAGAGACGAGTCAGTCACATTTGCAAATTTCCCCGTTTATCGAGTTTTTTGACCTCAACTGCTAATCCAAATCCCGTGCCATCTGAGGCATGTAAAACTTTTTGCGTGAGTACATTTCAATCCATTTGCCTGGGTTGACTACTTTCCTTAAACGTCACTCTCTACGGCTCTCTCTCTCTCTCTCCCCTCTCCTCTCTCTCTCTCTCTCTCCTCTTCTATCTATCTATCTAATCTCTCCTCTCTATTTTGTCTCTCCTCTCTTCTCTCTCTCTCCTCTATCTATCTATCTTTCTCTCTCTCTCTATCAATCAATCTATCTATCTATCTATCTATCTGACACTCCCTTTATATATATATAAAATTTATATATATTATATATATTATATAATTAATATATTCGTGGTATTTTTGTGTGTTTTGGGTTGTGTTTGTTGTCCTCCTCCCCTCCTCCTCCTTCTCTCTCTCCTCTTCTCCTCTCTCCCC
>NW_027622510.1:0-12503 GCF_034508935.2 Berghia stephanieae
GGGGTTTTATGATAAAGATGATGATGTGAGGGTTTATGATGAAAACGCGAGCGTCGACAATGAGGGTTACCATCGATTTTCAAAATTATTAAATCTTAGGCTTTCGCCAATTAATCATCAATTTGTGACCAAACATGAAAGGGGAAAAATAATGGCAAATGGACCAAAACAAAAAGTCCCATTAATAACCAAAAAAAAAAAATAAACAATATAATCCCCAATTTCTACAATTTTAAATAACAATGAAATAATAAAAATAAAATAAAAATAAAAATAATAATAATAATAAAATAATATTAATAATAATAATAAAATAATAATAATAATAATAATAATAATAATAAAAATAAAAATATTAATAATAAAAAATAATAATAAAATAATAAAAATAATAAAAAAATATAATAATAATAAAAATAAATTTCCCCTCATCATTCTATCCCCACCGTACCCCTTCCCCCAACACCATCATTTTACTTTTCCAATTATTTTTTTCGTTTTTAAAATTTGATTCTACAAAAAGACGAAATTCCGGTATTTTTTTAAAAGGGTAGTTAAAATATCTACGTTTTATTACCCTGAAAAACTACTTTTTTATTTTCCTTTTAAAGAGGAGGTCGGGCTATGACAAGTTCTATCATTTCCATAGTCAAAATAAGAAAAAACAAAATTTTTATTTAATATTAGCTTTCCCCAATACTTCATACAATATAATTAAGAAAAATAATTTTCCCCATTCTCTATTATTCTTTTGGGACTATGTCACAATAATTCCGGTTATCTTTGCCCCTTTAAACCCAAAACCAATCCCTTGTTCCCCGCCTCTTCATGCGAACCACTTATGTGGTTTAGCTTCAGGAGGGAAGTCAAAATCTGCCCCCCCTTCCTTTTAAAGGTATTTTTTTCCTTTTAAAATTTTAAATTCAACTATCTCCTTATCAGAAGAGATTTTCGTTACTATTCAATTTTTGAGAAAACCAAAAGGGGGGTTGTTTTTATTATTTATTTAGTCGTGATTTTTTTGAATAAAAGTGTTTTTTTATTAGAGGGAATAAAATAGAAATACATTTTTTGCAAAATTATTTATCTGGCATAAAATACTGGGTAATTATTTTAAGAATATAAAAAAAAAAATTAACAAATTAATTTTTTTAAAAAACAAAACAAAAAACAACAACAACAACAAAAAACAATAAAAAAAAATTTTAAAATAAATGGTTTTGAGAAACACTAAAGAAAACGGGGGAAAAAAAAAAGAAAAAATTTTTAAAGGATAAACAAAATATTAAAAAACAAAACAAATCAAAAAGTTTAAAATATTAGTAAATTAATAATTTAAATTAAATACGGGAACCTTCCAGCACAAGTAAGGCAAAAAATAAGAAAAAGTTGTTTGCCAAATCTTATTTAGTGACAGGGTTAAATAAGGTGGATCATTTGATTAGCCCGCCCTATATAGAGAGGCCAGACAGCAAAATCACCTCAGGCGACGTGACGATGAGATGACGATGTGGGCGGAGTGGGTGGAGGGTTGGGGGGGGGGGGGGGGGGGAAAAAAGAACAGGAGCGCTCCTGGTTTTGCATTACGGGGTGCTGGTGATTCGCAATCTATCAAAATAACACAAATTGATTTCAGTAGAATATCGTTTAAAAGTAGAACTTTAAAATTATCAAATTTAAATTGTTTTTGGACCTGGAAATACGCTTTAATTTGAAAAAACAGGGGGTATTTGCCCCCTGCCCATTTTTACCAGCCTCCCTTTTAATTTAAATTTGATTTTTTCGGCCCTGGTAATAAGCTATAACTTAAAAAAAACAGGCTGGTATTTCCCCACCTGCCCTTTATTCCCACCGCCCCTGCCCATCGAACCTAACCCAGCTACTCTTTTGTTTTTGTTGTTTCAAAGGTTTTACGGCGTTGCAAACTTTAAGGTTATTCAGCGCCAAAAAAAAGGGAAGAAAAGGGTAGTGAAAGTTCAAGAATTACAATTAAACCATCGAAGAGAAAGTAAGAAAGGGGGGGGGGGGGGGGGAAAAAGGGGAACAAATGGGATAAAGGGTGATTCCAAGGGCATACCATCAAGATTGTCTGAGACCCCTAAAAGTTCACAAAAACCCAAGCACAAGACCAAAAAAGGGGAAATACACTCTTTTCAAATGCTTACATTTATTATACTTTTAAAAATAACAAATATAATGTAATTAACGAGAGATGTTTTAAAGGGGGGAAACTATCATTCCCAAACAAAAAATTTTGTTTGTGTTTTTGAAGACGGCAAAACGCAATCTCACACAAGCAAAGACAGAAAGATTTTGGGGAAACAATATAATAGAAACACGGTTTTTACCCCCTCCCCACTGTGGAGGTAGGGAACCCCCCCCAGACAGCTACTCTTTCACAATTAAAAAGAGAAGAATATGTGTAAAGGGCTTTCCCAAAGTTTTTTTTAAGAATGTTTGAAATAAATTCATTTTTAAAAAAAAAATTTTTTTCATGGTCATTTAAATATAAAAAAATAGATTTGATTTGAAAAAAATTGAACAGGGAAAGACATAAATTGTATATTTTTAAAGTATGGGGACTTTTTTCTTCCCAAATTTTCTTTTTTAAATTTTTCTAAAAGCCCAATTCGAAAAAGGGATGTAAAAATTAAAAAATTTTTTGGGAAAGTTTAAAAAAACCGTTCCAAAATAAAAATTAAAAACCCAAATTTGCAATTACTTTCTTTAAATCGTCTAGTTAAAACTAAATACTCCGTATAAACACACTATAAATTTGAAAAAAACTTTTTCTAAAGAAAAAGCGACCCCAATAAAAAAAATGTTAATGAACCCCAAATTCCAACCCAACCACAACACAAAAGATTTAAGAATATAAATTGAAGCAAACTTCACAAGCAAATTATTTCAAAAAATTCATTCATTCACTTTATGCCACGAAAAAACTTATGAAAAAACAACGAACCTTGGTTTAACGGATGAACTTAAAATTGATCGACTATGACGACGTCTGGCGGTGACCTTGATTTTCCCTTGGGGGATGCGAGTGGGGGGGGAGAACGGGAAAGAATGCACAAATTAAAAAATGCAGGAACAGTTTAGTTTAAAAATTATCCTGGTGTCTATTTTGCCAGTTACAGATTCTTCATACAGAGGCAGATTTAACTAAAATTTCGGTAAGCTCCAAGCAGTTTTAAAATTTTTCTTTTTTAAAGCTAAATTTCGTGCACCTCAGAGACAAAAAAAAAAAAAAACCCAAAAATGATGGGAAAGGGCAAAAGATTAGAAAAATAAAAATGCATCCCAAAATAACAGGGCCATTACAAAAGCAGAGGGAAAAATTTTAAATTTTTTATTTCCCAATTAAAATTGTTTTTTTGATAAAAACTTTTTACGCGATTATTTTGGCCGAAGTTTAAAAAAAAAAATTTTTTTAAGAGGATTTTCCCCAAGAAAATTAAAAATAAAAAGGTATTGGGGGAATGAATTTAGTGAAAATTTTGGGGTTTTTTGGATGGAATTAGGGGAAAAAAGGGAGAAAAATCAATGGGGGTACTTTGACATAAATTGGCATGATAGTGACTAAACGGTTTTTTTCCTAATTTGTCAAACAAGCGGCCCTTATTTTTGGGAGGAAGGGGACAAATTAAAAAGGTTGAGGCGGACAGGGGAACAAAATTAAGTGATTTTATTTTAAAAAAATGGGATATTTATATAAAAAATTATAATACAAGTTTTTTTTTTTTTAAATTTAATGGATTGTGATTTCAGTAAATAGAAAAATAAAAAAATTTTTTAAAAAAAATTTTTTGGGCTTCTCCAGATCTCTATTTGAAATTATTTTAAAATTTTTCGTAATTTTTTAGGGATAAAAAAAAAAGGCTTTGGACTTTTATTGTTCAACAATTTATACAATGATTTAATTTTAAAACCCAAACCTTTAAAAATTTTTACTCTGGATCAACTTTATTTTCAATAAAAGTTTTTAATTGGTTTTAAAAATGCCCCCAATATGAAATTGGGGCCAAAATTTTGTAATTTTCAATTTTTCGTAATGTGGGAGGATGCTTATCCAGTGTGAGAAAAGTTTTTGAAAGGGTTGTTCCTCCAGGGGGGAAAATGGTTAGCTAGATTTTTTGGGGTAATTAAATGAGAACCTAATTTTTGATCGAAAAAAAACTGCTTGTTTGTGACCTCTTTAAAAAATAGTAAAAAATTATAAAGGGTTTTTGAATACTTTACCCCTTCAAGGCTACCATGGAAAGCTTGAAAAAAAAATTTGAAAAATCCCAATTTGCCACCCCCACTATATTGATGAAAAAATTAAAACACCATTTTTAGCCCCCCCCCCCCCCCCAACTTTCTCAATTCTGCTCTACTTGGCCCTGATTTTTTTGAATCACATAAAAAACAAGGGATAGAAAAGAAAAACCAGACAATCAAATATGTATGGGCAGGGGCCCAATCTGTATGGTGACAATTTCCTTTCAATGACTGGAGTAAAGAAAGCGATGACAAATGCTAAATTTAAATTTAAAATTTCCCTAAAAATTTTTTGGCCGGCACAGCGTCATATTTTCGACTCGAGGCTACTTCAATCCCCCTCACATCAGCTGACCCCTGATCCCCGATCCCTTTGCTCTGGGGGAAAACGTAATTGCCCGTGACACGATAGGTATGAAGCGGAGGGTTGGCGGGGGGGCATGGGTTTTGTGGTGCATCACTGTGATGCAATTCTTTGCTTTGAAAACCCCTTTTGTCCCCTTCCCCCCCCAAAACCCTCGACGATTCATTTTTTTTCATTATTCATGTTATCACCAAGTTCAGATTTTTTCTGTGAAATTTTTTATTTTTCTTGGTTTTAAAATTTGGGAAAAAAATACAGAAAAATACGATGCTTATCGTTTTGGGGAATGATATCAAATTTGATGTGAAGTGATGTGAAAATTTAAAAATAACTCGGGTTTTGGACCATGAAGTTTTTTTTTTTTTCGTGTTTCCCCTATTTTGAAGTCTTTGTCTTTAATATAATTTTTAGAAAAAGTTCGCGATATGAGCGATTTGGGGATAAATTTTAAAATTCACATTTGTTCAAGTATTATTCAAGTGTTCTGGGGGGGGGGTAGGGGGGCTGTGACAGGCTTGGAACTTAGTGTAGTAGTAGTGTAGTAGAAAGGGTATAGCATAGCGTAGTGTAGTAGAGTATTTTTTTTGTATAGTAGTAAATAGTGTGCATATTAGTGTAGTAGTAGGGTCGTACAGTAGTAGTAGTATTGTAATAGTAATAAATTTAGTGATGAGTTGTGTGGTGGTGGTAGTATAGTAGTAGTAGGGAATAGAGTATAGTAGTGTGTAGTAGTAGGTAGTGTAGTATATATTTGTATGGTGTGGGGAGTAGTATAGTAGTAGTATATATATAGTATTTGTAGAGTTTAGTAGTAGTGTAGTATTAGTAGTAGTAGTAGAGTAGTAGTAGTAGTGTATAGTAGTATAGGGTATAGTGGGGGTGGGGGTTGGTAGAGTTGGTGTAGTGTAGTGGGAGATTAGTAGTGTTTAGTAGTAGTGTTTTTATTGTATTTAGTAGTTATTTGTAGAGTATTTGGTAGTATATATAGTAGTAGTATAGAGAGTAGTATAGTATATTTAGTTTTATTTTGAGTATATTGTGAGTATAGTATATAGTAGTATATAGTATATAGTATAGAAAAGGGTATAGTGTAGTGTAGTAGTAGTGTAGTAGTATTATAGTGTGTATAGTAGTATAGAGAAAAGGTATAGTAGTTTTGAGTAGTGTAGTGTAGAAAGTAGTAGATAGTAGTAGTAGAAAAAAAAAAATAGTGTAGTAGTGTAGTAGTAGGTAGTAGTAGTAGTAGTAGTAGTAGTAGTGTATTGTGTAGTAGTAGTAGTATAGTAGTAGTAGAGTTTTAGTAGTATAGAGTATAGTAGTAGTAGAGTAGTAATGTATAGTAGTAGTAGTATAGTATAGTAGTAGTATATAGTAGTATTGTAGTAGTAGTATAGTAGTAGTTTAGTAGTATAGTAGTATTTGTGTATTGTGTTGTGTAGTAGATGATGTGTATAGTATATTTTGTAGTAGTTAGTAGTAGTAGTAGTAGTAGTATAGTAGTTTTGTGTATAGTAGTAGTAGTAGTTATTGTAGTTTAGTATTTGTAGTGTATATATGTATAGTTTTTAGTTGTTTTTTTAAAAATTTCATATTTGGTTATTGAAAATCTTTTGTATAAAGAAGATTTTTAAAAATTGCACCCAAGATTTTTGTGAAGCAGCTTCAGTAAACCTCTATGCAGACTTTCAAAAAAATTCAGTTTTGGGATATAATAATACTTCAAGGATTTTTTGGTAACTATGAATTCGCAAGAAAATTGAGGGTGATTATAATTGTAAAATTTTTAAGGGGTAATATAAAAAAAAAAAATCAGGTCCCGGATCATTGTCTTTTTAATCGACACTTTTAAATTTAAAAGTGTTTTGATAATCATTTAAAAAATGACCCTTTGTTTCGTTTTAATATCATTCCCTCATTCTTGACTAATGAAACTTGTATTGTCACAAACCTACTCATTTCTAACAGTTTCCCCCCTTCAATGGTTTTTTTATTTAAGGAATTTCCAACTTTGTTGCATACAATTTAAAATGCATGTCGCAAAACGCGGCGTTTTTTTTTTCGCCGAAACTGGGTGAGTCATCACCTGGCCCTCTGGCATGCTTTAACGCGGGGGCTGTGGGAGGCCGGGTATTTTAAATATCACAATTTGGAACTGTGCGGAAATTACACAAAAATTCTGCCAACAATTCACAGCTCATTATTGTATTTTTTTTGTTCCCCAAATTTTCTAACCATGAATCTTCACTAACACAGTGATCAGTTCACAAAAAAACATAATTGTGAGGCATGCAGGGTTTTAAAATCTCGACAATGACAGTTCAAAATTATCAAACCCCAAAAAATCAAAAATTCAAGGCACATCAAAACATTCCGCAAATTTCTAAAGGTAAATAAAAATCTTAAATTCAGTTCAAGATTTCAAAGACAAGCCAATAAATATTTAAAAAAATCCACCTGGAAAGAAAAAATTAGTATTCAAAATTACAAATGGAGTAAAAAAAAAAAACTCACTTTCGGGTCTTCTGTTATACGGGGGAATTATTCCTCCCTCTAGGGGCCCCCCCGTTTGTGGGGCTCGTCTTATGGGGGTCGAGGTGCATTTCTCTGAACGGGCTGCTGCCACTAACTTTTGACCTCAATTTGACCCGTAAGAAAAACCAGTAAAAAAAAAAAACAGATTTTGAGTAAGGGAAAATTAAAAATTTAATTTGATTAAGCTAAATCTTGTATCAAATTATTTTAAAAAACTTGTCTGAAAACATTTTACCACTGTTGGGAAAGTGATGTTTCTTACACCAAAAATATTCTTTTAGACTGCAATAGGAACAAAACCCCCCAACACCACATGAAATTTTAAAATAGGAGAGACCGACATGTGTGATTGTGGGGAAGGAGAAAACGCCCACATATACTCCCGAAAACCTTCCCCAAAATATGCAAAAGCAAGAGAGGATTTTGGGCCTTTTACCCACCTCAGTGACTAACTGTATGGGCCCAGAGTGGGAAGACAACGGGTTCCTTCACCCCCAGACATTCAAAATGAAGACAATATGAGGGGGGAATGGGAAAAAAAGGAAATATTGTTTCCTTTTTTTCCTGTATGAATTAGTAAAATTGTGTAACATTGGGGAAAATGGGGGTTTTAACATTCTAACAGTTTTTTTATTTTGGGAAATTGGTAAATAAAAAAAAACAAGTTTTTTTTCAATTAAAAAATTTTTGATTGCGAACACTTTAAAATAAAAACCCGTTTTCTACCCCCCCCCCCTAAATTTAATTGTTGGGTTTCATCCCCGATGTTTCATAAACAAAGATGCTGACCCCCTTTTTTGAAATTGGGGGTGGGGTTTTATCAATGGGACCCCCAACTCTTTATGGTTCCATACCAAAAAGAAAATTTCCCTGATATGGTCTTTAGTGAAAAGCGAGAGATGACCAACGTGCACTTTTTTGGTTTGGGGTTGGGCTCCTCTTTTTTCTTAGGAGTTTTGCAACAAAAAAGTAAAAAAAGTTTATCATTCACATTTCCCCTTTTCCCACATAAAACCATACAATCCCAATCTTAAAAAAAGCTATACAAAAGTAAAATGCTAAGGGTACAAAAAAGTTTTTTCAGGACCTCACTGAGCATAATTGTTTTCATGTCCAAAAAAATATTTTACACCATTCGATAGAAGAGCACATGTTTTTGCTGAAAAGGGTAGAAATTGCACAATGCACATGTATAAGGGAAATGCAATGGTTGAAATTTCACTTATCTAAATTAGGTGCCTGATCATGAATTTCCAAAACAAGCGCCAAAAGCATGAATATATACGCAGGGCATTTCACATTTCTAAAAGTGCAACTATTGGGTCTTATGGTATGCACTCGCATTTGACAGAAAGTCCTGGGTTTGGATCTCTCTCCCACAATGCCAGGAGGGGTTTAAAAATGGACATTTTTTTTTTCTTTTTTTTCAAATCCCGGATTTCGGGCCTTTTTAACCATCAGTTGTTGTGGGGGGCCTTTTTTTCCCCCTTGAGTTCATCCCATTTTATACACAATTGTTTTTTTTTTCCCCCTTTCACAAACATACCCAAAAAAATTCCATCTTTTCCTTCCACCATGCAACTTTTTTTGTCACCAATTTTCCCGGCTACTCTCTTCCTTAATATTAATGCCAAAGTACATTCAATATTCTCCTGGGGGCATTTATTTTGGTAGGGATCCCGTTTCTTTCTTTTATATGTAAACTTCCGTGTCTCGAGCCAATTGGTACAGAAGACTTATTGTGAAATAGGAGGGTTATTTAATGAATTCTCAGAGAAAAAAAAGGGGGTTTAAAATTGGTACCAATGAAAACAAAACTTTCAAAAAAGAAATTTTAATGAGTTGAAAAAAAATTGTAATTAATTGGGTTAACACTACTCATTTCTCCTTTCTATCTCTTCCCCGGCTACCGTGACTGGGTTTCCCGCTTGTGGGCCGCTTGAACAGAACTCCGAACGAGAGTCATGTTTTACTTGAGCGCCAGATTGAACTACCGTTGATGAAGTGAAAGGGAAATTCTTGAACCCCTTCGAGATCTTGATGATTAAAGATAAAATAAAAAAAAAACAAAGAAATTAAAATTTTAATTTTTTTATCAAATTAAAAAAAAAAAACATGTTTGCATTTGAATGATGCCCGGAAAAGGATTTTGAAAATACAATTTAATTTGTTTTATATTTGTTTTAAAATACAAAATTGACTGCCAAAGTGTTTCCCTTAATAAATTTCTATATTTAATAGCCAGCAATTTGTGTTGGCAAGGGAGAGATTTTTTTTGTGTGTTTGATTTTAAGGGTTTTTTGGGTGCTTCAACACATTTTAAAGGGCATTCGCGCCCGTAAAAGGAAGAAAATGGGGTAGTAAAAACTTTAGAAATTACAATTAAAGCCCCAAGAAAGGTAGACAAAGGGGGGTTTGACAAAAAAGGAAAAGATGTAGTTAAGATCAAAATATCAAAGTACTTGTTTTAGGTACCTAAAAGTTATCCCGACACAAGATTGTCCCCAAATAAAAGGGTTACATCAAATGATTACTAACCCAAAATTATATTAAAAAAAAAAAATACAGGGATAAAAAGAGAGAGGGTTTTCAAAAAAAAAATATCTCTCCCAAAAATTGCTGTTTTCCCCCCAGATGGGTTTGGCCGGCTAGACAAAACCAAATTATTCATTCCAAAACAAGCCGAAAGCATTTGGAAAAAGATATAAAGGGGGTAAAAACAATTAGTGCCTCCTGCGCACTATGGGAGGAAGGACCTCACCAGGAAGAGATTTTTGGTCTCGTAATTGTAAAAGTTCTTTAAAGTAATTTACTTACAAAGTTTAAAATTTTTGGGGACATATCAAAAACTGGTTTTTTTTTCTTTAAAAAAAAAAGTTAGAACTATTTAATTTTTTTATGACTGCACTAATCTATGTCCCAAATGCCCCAAACTGTAGTAAGGTTTTGTGTGTTCACGATCTTTTTAAAAATCCGTGCCCATTTCACCCCCACTTGTACTAAAGGATAATGTAGTTAATGATAGAACTGCCCAACAACAAACAATGATTTTGATCCCGGGTGTAATAGAGATTTCATGACCCAAAGTAACCAGCTGTTGGGTAATTTGGGGGGGTAGATCGGCGAAAGATTTAAGACAAAAATTAGACCCAAAAGGGGAAACCAGCAAATTTCAATCATTGCCCTTGTCTGTTCAAAGCTTGGAATCGAATAAATTCAGCTCTATAAAACCACTACACAATATGTAGTAAATAACAAATATGTTACGATTGTATGACTTTTTTTTTGGTATCTTAATGTGTTAGGCATAAAACTTCTGCTTCATGACCCTTGGTCAAAAATGTCTACAATTTCCTTACACAAAAAGTAATAAATTTTTCCTTGATCCATTTGTCACAGCTAGTTGATCAGCATATGGTCTTTTTTTTTACCCCGGGGGGGGGGAAATAACTTTTTTTAATATCAAAAGCGTCATGTGCCCCGGGAACCCCCTCCCCTAGTTCAATTTGCTGGCTGCGACTGACACCTAGGTTATTTCCCGTCTTCCTTGGATAGAACCCTTTAAAAAAATTTTCCCCTGGAGGATGAAAAGAAGGGAAATTTACATTTATTCACTTTTTTAATAGGGAAAACTTTTAATGACATGTTCAAGAGGGTGGTTGTTTTGTGTGTGTGTGAGTGTGTTATTTTCAAATTTTCCTTTTCTTCGTAGGGGACCCGTAGCAAAAGGGGTGGATTGAAAAATGAATGAATGGAAAAAATGTAAAAGAGAGAGGGGTTGGTTATGGAAATGGCGATGAAAAAGGGTTTATGGGTGTTGTGATTGAACATAAAATTTTTATCTGTCATCGAAATCACCCGGCGCTTGGTAAACTTTAATTAAATTTTTAAAATTGGGGTTGGTAAAAAATTTGTTTTTAAAGGGAAACCCTGTAGAGGTTTTAAAAAAGTTTTAGGGAAGGAAAGAATGGTAAAAAGAAAAAAAGGAAAACATTAGGGAAACGAAAGAGTTCAAGGGAAACCGTACTCTAGTGTATTACTTGCTTACAAAAGGGTTTGGGGGTTTTAAAATGGGAACATTTCCCACTACTACCCCAATTCGGGAAAAATCTTTCTTTTGTCCCGGGCCTTGTCTTTTGATTCTTTTTCTTTGCTTCCCTTTTTTTATCAACTTTTTTTTTGTCTCTTAACCCCGTTAAAAAAAGACATAAACATATTCAAAACATGGAAATGAGAACAAAGGGAAAAATCAGTAAAGTTGCCTGAAAAAGGATATTATAACCTTATTTAAAGGGAAAACTTTCCTTTTGGAGTTTTTGGAATATTTTTTCCCAAAGAGAAAAATCTGTTTTTAGCAGTGTTTAGTAATCGCACAAGTTGTGCCGTTTGACATAATAAATGACCTTTTTTCTAATTAAGTGCTAATTTTTCAGTCATATTCACTATAAACAGCGTCTAATTAATTTTTTAAAATAGCATACAGGGCAACCCCCATATTTTGCCTTGAATTCGAGAAATTTTCGAAACCCGAATTGAGGTACAATGATACAAGATATTAAATATCATACAAACAGCAGATCTATGCAAGAGGATCTAGGCAAACTTGCATCATGGAGTAATAGGTGGTTGTAAGATTTCACCTGATAAGTGGGAAACATATGCATATTGGAAACCTAAATCCAGATTTAAAGCTTTTAGATATAATCCAATGGGGAAAAGAACTTGAGTTGGTGGATCAAGAAAATGATATTGGAGGTTATCATCGATAATGATCTAAGCTTTGAAAAGCACACCAACGAGGGAAAGTGAAAAGGCAACTGCAATGTTTGCAACAATTTGCCGAATATTTCAATATCTAAATGAAGATACTTTCATTCCATTGTTCAAAGCACTAGTGCAAACACACTTGGATACGCCAGTCAGCCTTTGGGGACCATTCAAAAGTAGAACCATCGAGCTCATAGAAGGGTCCAAAGAAGAGCTACCAAGCAGCTCCCGAGTATGAAAGGGATAGACATACGAAGAGAGATTGAGAAACTGAAACTACCAACATAAGTTATAGAAGAATAAGAGGTGCATGATAGAAATTGTCAAAATGTTAAATGGAAAAAATGACCAAAAAGCTGGTAATCTACTTTAAACTCTGGCCGAGCACTCCCTGAGGAAGGAACAAGGGGCAACTCTCAGAAACTTTTCACAAAAGGGGCCAGATAGATGTGCGCAAGCATAGTTTTGATGTTAGAGTGGTTCAAGTGTGGAAAAAGTTTACCAGAGAAGTTTCAGTGCTAATTCACTTAAAATCATTCAAAACGACTGGAAGCTATTGGAAAAAAAAAGAAATCTT
>NW_027622511.1:0-7500 GCF_034508935.2 Berghia stephanieae
AACACAATAGCAAAAGAAACACATTACGACCCTGCCTTTTTTCCAACGTGTTTGAGTTATAATATTACTCAGAATTATTGAAAAAAAAAGAAGTAAGGGGTTGGGGAGGGGGGTGGGGAGGTTAGAGAGAGAGAGAGAGAGAGAGAGGAGAGAGAGAGGGGGGGGGGGGGGGGGGGGGGGGGGGGGGTAGAGGGAGGGAGATATGAGTTGTTTTTGTTTTTTGGGTTTGTTATTTTTTTTTTTGCCGTACTCTGGGAAAAAAAACACGAAGTGTTCCTTGAATTCCCAGGCTTGCGTGTTCTTGCCAAGACAAGGCTCATTAAAAATAATTGTACTCAAAGCGCGTTCCAAGGGGTCCCTTGCCAACAGCAACACTTAACATGTAGGACGAGACATGACGCCTGTTAGGCGATATTACAATTTTTTTCGGACAGAAAGAAAGCTGTTAACGGCGAGGTACTCATTTTACACCTGAAGACGGTGAGAAAGTGTGAGTAAAGAGCATTTTCCAAGGACTCAACTATGCGCTTAGCGAGGCTCGAACCCAGGGCCTTCTGATCCGAAAGAGAGTGACATAACACTAGACCACAAAAAGCCGCACAAATCAATGGAAATTAATTTGATGGGGGAGTTATATTCTGACCCAAATTTTAAAAAAGCGTGGATATTCATAAATCAGCAGTACAGACTACTAGATGGTATAATTTTAATCGATTTATATTTGAAGGACGAGTTTTCTGGTCATAATTCCAAAATTTATGTTCTATCTGAGTACAAAAAGAACGACCGCTGGCCATCTATGGTCAGGGAAATGGAGAAAAAAAAAACCAACAAAACAATAGCAAAAAAAAAAACGCCGAGCAAATTATCATCAACTAATAATGTCCTCCCCCCCCCCCCCCCCCCCCCCCCCCCCCCCCCCCCCCCCCCCCCCCCCCCCCTTTGACTGCTGAATATTGTCTGTCAGATCAGGCTATCAAACTAGAATAAGACTACGTTAGAACACGCCCTTTACGGCCATTAGCATTAGCAAAATTTTGTTTGTCCGAATAACCAGGTGGTGTTCCATCGTCTGAACTTTTTTTTTTATTAAAAAAACAAAACAAAGGAACTTAAGCTTTTACAAAGAGTAATATCCGCTAAACGTGCCCAAGGCGACTTACAAAACGTCTAAAACCGTTATTATGCTGGGGTGATCCGCCAGATGGTCAAATGTCAAATTCATGTTAGGCCGATTAAAAATATGAATTTTTGGTCTTAAGTATTCACAATTTCTATTATAAAATAATAAATTTTAAATAGTATATATAGTTCCCTTGATTCATTCCATACGGTAAATTTGTTTCTAGGGTCTATTCCAAATTGAGATAGGGCGAGGTGACTTGCCTAAGACCACACAGTACAGCGGCGGGTGATCGAACTCGGTACCTTTCGGGTACGACGCAAAGATCGTACCGCTGAGCCACACTGTCCCATTACATTAACACAATAATAGTGAAAACTACAAACTAAACCCAACTTCTGATATTTTCGGCTGTAAATTTGATTTTTGCATATGGAATCACACGTCGGCTCTTCGTAATTGTTTTCAGTTCGCCAAAGATAAAGATCTGACATTTTTTTTGGATCAAACGGTGCCAAAAAATCAAGGCTGTCTGGACTGGGGATCGAACATCTGACCTCCTGATCGACTGAGTTTTTGGGATGATTTATTGTGTTCTTGTATTTTTCTTGCTTGCTTTGTGGCACACTGTTTCATACACACGTTTTCGTATTATGTTCATCTTACACCAGTGCCTTCTCCCCATTTTCTCAATTTGATATTTTGCACCCAATTAGGAGACAAATTCTAAACAAAATCCCTCTTACACCGGTGCCTGCTCCCTAGTTTCCAACAGCCTATAAACGTTAAAGGTTACACATAGTTGTGTTTTTTGTTGTTTTTTTTTTTTTTTTTTGGGGGGGGGGGGGGGGGGGGTCGTGAGGGGTTTTTTTTTACCGATTCATATGGCGGTCTCTCGTCGTACGCACGCAGGTGTAAAATGAGTACATGGCCGTCAGCAGCGTTGTCTCTGTCGGAAAAAAATTGTAATATCGTCTAATAGGCATCATGTCTCGCTCTTCATCTCACGTGGCCTGGTAAAGCGTTTTTTGAGCACGTTTAGTGGATTTTTCTCTATATAAAAGCTCAATTTTGATGTGTGTTTTCTTTCTATCACACAATGTTATATTCCTTGTTATCAGCATTGATTATTACGGTAAAACCGGAGTAAACGCTTCGCTGAGATGGCGGTAGCTATTAGAAGTTTTTAACAAGTTAACTCGTACTCTGGAAAAAAAAGATATTTAAAAATTTTGGCCAGAAAACTAGTCCTTCAGTATCGATCGAATTGAATTTTACAAAACAAATTGGCAAAACTCTTAAACCTTGGGGCTTTCCGATTCTTCCTGAAGCTCATGTTTTGGTTTTTTTCCCAGAATTAGGGCAGTTTTAAAACGATCGATATTTGAAGTTAAAGTTTTCTGGCCAAAATTCTTAAATACTTGACTTTCCAGACAATGGCAGGTAATTGATTAATAGGGTAGTTACGGGCGGAGAAAACGTTTTTTATACAACACAAAAACACACACACCACACACACAAAATATATAAAAATATTTATATATAATATAGATATATATATATAATAATATTAAAATTTTATAACTATACATTGTCTTTAAGAGGGCTTTTAATGGGGGAGTTAACGTGAAAGGCTTGATACACTCTTGGGCAATTGATTCTTTGGGAATGTCCGTATAGTCTCTATAATTTAAGATTTAGTGTTTAATTTGGGGGGAAATAAAGGTGAAAAGACGATAAGTATAAAAAAAAATTTCCAATTTTCCCCAAACGAGCATAAAAGTGTACCAAGGGAAAAATATTATAAAAATGGATCAATTTTGACTTTTTTTCTTTTATGACCACATGACATGTGAAAAAGTTTCTACCAGCATAAAGAAAAAAAAAAACCGATTTTCTTTGTTTAAAATTAAACTGCTCGTTGCTGGGGGGAATTGACATCAAACATTAATTTCCTATTTTAAAAATTTTCCAGGCTTTAAAAATTTGGTCACAGTTTTTGAAAAAGGGCAGCCAGGCTACGACACTAAAACCCAATAAGCGGAGTGGGGGGTTTTATATTTTGAAGGGTGTTAATTATAATATTTTTAGTTTTTTGTAATACTTTTTCGTTGAAAAATTTGGGAGGTTTTTTCGAAAATTTTACGGGAAAAGGTGCGTCCCTTTATTTTGATAATAAAAAAAAAAACTGAAAAAAAAAAACCCAAAAAAAAAAAAAGCCTACCCCAACCAAAAACGAAATACGCTTTGAATGGAAAAAAAAAATATTTGACTCTAAAACGAATGGGGACATTTCTTTTTCCCAGAAACAACAAATATTAATAATTATTAAATTTAAAATTTAGTAATAATAATAAAAAAATAATAATAAATAATAATAATAATAATATTTAATAAAATAATAATAAAAATAATAATAATAATAATAATAATTATAATAATATAATAATAAAAATAATAATAATAATAATAAAAAGAATTTAAAAATTTAAAATCATCATAATTTTTAAATAACCCCTCAACAATCCATCACCACCACCACCCCCTACTTCGTTTTCATATCATCCCCAAAACGCATTATCACCCTCCCCATCGAAAACCCATTATTAGAAACACATCATCATCATCATAAATCTTTCATCACATCATCATCATCATATAAACATCATCATTACTATCACCTTTATCATCACATCGTCAGCATAATAAATTTATCAAAAAAAAATTCAAACCACTAAAATTTCCCCAATTGATTCCGTAATTCGAGGGTTTCCCCTGCACCATTTCATCGCATCATAAAAACCCAACCCACACACACATCCCCCCCCCCCCTTCCCCACACAAAAAAACACACACCCCACACGTCACCAATTTAAAACATAATTAACTCCAGCAAATCTTTCCCTATTCACAGCTAATATTGAAAAATTTTTTTTCCTACACTGAGAGAAAGAAACCGGGTCCAAAGAATTGTGTTCTTTGGGTTTAAACTAGATGAACAATACTGAGTTTAAATAAAATAAAAAACAAAATTTTGAAAAATGAAAAAAGATAGGATAGATAAGCAAAGAAAAATTTAAAAAAGATAATAAAGATAAATATGAAAAGATAAGTTTTGATAAGAAATTACATGATTGGGATGATATGAAAAATATATATATAATATGATATGATAAGATAAAATAATATGTTTAATTGGGAATATACAAATAAATAAGGTAAAATAAAAAACAGATAAGATAAGACACGAAAAATAAGACATGATAAAATATGAAAAATTTGTTAAAGATAAAAAATGGGATAAGATATAAAAGATTGACAAGATAAAAGGGGAAGGGTCCTGTTTCAAAACCTTGCTCGGAACATAGTTTAGCCCCCGGATCGGCTCTTTACTCTTTTTCCCTTCCTCCCGAAAACTCAGGAAAAATACAGGGGGGCCGTTAACAGATTTTTCTCTGAACAAAAAAAAAAATACTTTAAACTCCAACCCAGGCGTCTTTTCCCCCCCTAAAACGCTAATTGTTGCGGGATGGATAGTGATTATGAAAACCCGGTGGCCATACCCACACCCTATAGATGTTTGTTGGCCCTGAAACAACCCCCCCCCCCCCCCCCCCCACCCCCCCCCCCACCCCTCCCCCCCCCCCCCCCCGCCTAAAATGCGAAAGGGTTTAAAAACACCTGTCCCTTTAGTATTGACCCCATAATAGGTTTCATGCATCTCTGGTTTTTTGAAACAAAATTTTCCAAATTTTAATTTCCAATCATCAGTGGGCCCTCCCCGTGGGCAAAAAATTTAAATCCAACACAGTCACGCGTAAAAAAACCAAATTCTCAAAATATCACGATCAAAAATTTTTACCAAAAACTCGTCCTTAAAATATCGAAATCGATTAAAATGACTCTCATCGGGAAAAAACCCACCCCCAAACCTGGATTTGGGAAAAACCCCAAATTTAAGAGTTTTTGCCAAATAAAAAGGCATTTTAATCGATCGATTAAAGGGACGAGTTTTTTTGGCAAAAAATTTTAAACACGTGATTTTTTTTTCCAGATTTTCAAAAACTTGTATGACAAAAATGGGAAAAAAATTTGTGAAGTAAAAAAAATAATTTTTTTATTTCGAAAAAAAGGAAAAAAAATTTTTAAACTTGATTTTTCCCAAATAGCCAAAAACCACAAACGGCTCAAAGCGCTTTACAAGGTTTCCCAACAGCAACAAATAACATGTAGGACGGACATAAACCCCTGTCAGGCATTTTAACAAATTTTTGGGAAAGACAAGCTTTAACGCCAGGTACTCATTTTAAAACCTGAGTACGGTGAAGAATGGAGTAAAGAGCCTCCCAAGGGCTCACTATGCGCCGAGCGAAGGGTCGAAACCCCGGACCTTTTTCCCACCGAAAACGAGTGTCATACCACTAAACCCCATACCGCACAAAAAAAACACGTTCCGTGGGGAAAGAAAACATGCCTTGTTAAACGACTTCGTTTTAGTTTATCATCTTTTTTTCTAGTCTAAAAAAAAGGCCCGGTTTGTCAATAAAAACCCTCCCTCCTCATTCTTTACTTTCCCCTAATCCCCAAGAAACTGCCCCCTTTACATCCGCACTAAAATAATTATTCACCATAAAGATTTTAAAATGCACCTAACATTGTTAACCAAAAAGAAAATGAAAGGGGAATAAAAAGGGCCAGAAACAATAGGAAAAAAAAAATTTTTTCCCGGGGGTGGTGGGGTTTGAACCTGCGACCTTATTTTTACGACAACTCCGCCCCGGCAGTAGAGCGTGGGTCTAACCCTGTGAGCTATCCACAACACAAAAAATATTTTTTCAAAAATCAAAGTCATTACTAGATTTCCCCCTCTCACCCCTTTTTTGAGACCGCCGATTCGTTCTAAACCCCCATCGCGAATAATTTTGACCACGTTAAACTTAATAATACCAATATTTTCCCAAAACAAAAAATAACAAAGAAACGAAAGAGACATTTAGTATGCCCCGGTTTTATGGGGTGAATTTTTTTAAATTTAGAAAATTTGGGGGAGCAGGCACTTTTTTGGAACAAAAAGAAATAATGAAAAAAAAGTGCCAGAAGACAATAGAGAATAAACAAATTTTTTTTACTATTTTTATCCGCGAAAAACTGGTTGCCCTATTACACACACACATATACAGACACACAACACACACACACACAAAATCACACACAAAACACACACAACAAACAATACACCGATTTTCCCAAAAATTTTAAGGAAAAAAAAAACAAAAAAAAAAAAAAAAAAATTTAAAAAAAAAAATGTAAAAAAAAAAAAAGAACCAGAATTCAAACATGAAACAAAGTAAGTCCATGTAAAGAATTTTAACAAACCATGTTTTTCCCCTAATTTTATGAAAATTTTAAATTTCCCCCAACCAAAGACCCCCCAAAAACACCACACACACAACACACCACACACACCCCAAAAACCCTAAAATATATATATATATATTATATATATAAATATATATATAAAATACACTATACACATAGGCACAAAAAAAAAATTTTAAAGCCCGGGAATTTAAAAAATTTCGAAAAAGCGTTTTCTATCACCCCCAAAAATGTCTCCAAAGCATGGGGATTTAGGAACTAAAACTTGTATTTCTTATTTATTTATAAAAAAATAAAAATTAAAAAAAGGGCCTTTTTTTCCCAAGACTCAACCTTTCGCCACCCAAACTGGGGCTCAAAAAAATGGAAACCCACCTACCGGTTTTGAAGGCGAGTGGGCCCCACCGCAAAAAACCCCAAAAACGAAAAGAGAAAAAATTATGTTTATTAGCATAATTGAAAACAATAAACCACAAAAAAAAAAAAAAAAAAAAAATAAAAAAACCCAAAAAAAAATAAAAACAACAAACAAACAAACAAAAAAAAAAAAAGAAAACAAAAATAAAACAGAAAAAAATACCTACCAAACACAAACGGACGAGCTCAAAAACCCCTTCAGTTAAAACAGAAGACAAAAAAAAATCAAAAGTTAAAACATCACTTTAAAAACCAACGTGATTTTTTACGTAATTTTCTTGCCTTTCTTTTGTTTTATTTTTTTTTTTGTTTTTTTCTGGGTTTTTATTGTTTGGTTTTTTTTTTTTTTTTTTTTGTTTTTTTTTTGTTTTTTTCTTGGGTGAAGAAGGTTTTTTGTAAAGTTCTATGTGGATATGTGTTTGTCATGTTGGGATCAATTTTAAATTTTTACGCTTACTTTATTTCACTTGTTCTACCTCCCAGCATTTAGTAATTTACAGAGTGGGAAAACCAAAACAATTTTTTCCTTAAAGGCAAGAAAACAATTTTTTTCCTTTTCTAACATTTTTACCATTTGCAAA
>NW_027622512.1:0-8667 GCF_034508935.2 Berghia stephanieae
TTTTTAATTCGAAGTTCAAATCTTTGTTAAATTGAGGTAAATTGTAACCTGCCGTGTCAAGACAGTAAATTGTCTAATTAACGCTGTAACATTGTCACTATCGCATAAAGAGTTCCTCTCTTTGTTTTTGTTTATTTTAACAAAAGAAAATATTTCTAAGCCTTGAACTATAAATAGCACTGTAATTTATCATAAATATATATATATTGCTGATATGTGGTCTAGTGGTATGACACTCGCTTTCGGATCGGAAGGTCTCGGGTACGAGGATCCCTCGGCGCATAGTTGATTCCTTGTAGAAGGCTCTTTACTCACATTCTCTCACCTTACTCAGATGCAAAATAGCGTTGTCTATGTTCGATAAAAAATGTAATATCACCCAACAGGTGTCCAGTCTCGTCCCACATGTTAAGTATTGCTGTTGGCCAGGGACCCCTTGTAAAGTGCTTTGAACACGTTTGTGGATATTGCGCTATATGAAGCTCATTTTTATATTTTAAAAATGGAAGTCAGTACCTGGATCTGTCATATTTATAAATTTAATTAGCATTCATTAAATTATTTACAATCCTTAAATTCAAATGTTAAATGTAAAACTACTAACTCTTCTGACATTGTCTTCATACATCACATAATTTCTATTATGAGATAGATAAAGTGAAAGGTAGTGCGTGTCTGTTTCCTCGTCTCTCACTAAAAAAAAAGTTTAAGTAATAGATTACTGTATATTCGTAAATAGTCACTATACATTTCTGTAATTTACTCACAACAAACGGATGGAATATACCAGCAAACAAAACTACGTGTAAACTAAATTGTCTATATTACTATTCAAACTATATTAGTGAGAACTAACCAACCAAAGGTGTTCTAAAAACAAAGGAACTCTGTGTGTTGCTTCACTTTTTTGGTAGGACACGGAAATACATTTTAATTCCAAGATTAAACTTTCCTGTTTGGTTTCTGTTAGGTTCGTCAACTAATACGACTGAGTTGCACTCGCTGAGTTGCACTCGCGTTGCTCTGATAAAACAAGAGACCGACTGAGAGGAAATGTCATTAACCGGAGAGGAAATTGAATTCACTCTGTTTACCGCCTAATACCCTTTATTTCTCAGCAATTATTGCTGGTCCTTTACTAGTGTATTAAGATATATATTAAAAACGTTTTCCACTAAATCAACACTTGTAATTCAGACGCCAATTATTCCAATTTAGACACCCAGTTGCTTTAATCTGCACACCCGCTTATTCCAATTTAGGCACAACTTGTTGGAATTCAAACATGACTTTGTCCATTTGCTCTATTTTGTCATTGTTGTTGTCTTGTTTTCAATTTAAATTCGAAAAGATTTTACAAATTATTATTTTTATGATGAGTTTAAATATGTCCAAGGAATCAGATTAGTCCGTGTTAAATCAATTGGCCCGCCTGCGGAAATGTAACGTAAAGTCCCAGGTTTGAGAGTTATTGTCGAGATGAAGGTCATTTAAGATGAAGAACATGTTTTTGGGCCAAATTTTTAAATACGTGAATTTCCCGGAGTACGGCAGTTAACTGGTCAAAACGAATTTTTGTTTATAAAACTTCATATATTTATTCTTATCAACTCGACTACTACTACGTATTTTAACTTCCTGTTTATCTTCTTCTATTTTTCAGATGGAAAAGGAAGCTGCGGCACCGTGACACATTATTGAATTCCTGACAAGGGTTGGGACATTTTTGATTTGCGTTGTCCTGCTTAATAAACTGATTTAAAATGTTCTGACGTTTGTTTATGTTTTCCTTTTTTATTCTTGATTTTTAAAAATAATTAATTAATCAATTATTTTTTTTTTTGGTGGGTGGGTGTGGGGGGGGGGGGGGGGGGGTTGTTACGGAGGGTGTGATGGTGTGTGTGTGTGTGTGTGGGGGGGGGGGGTTAAGTGACTTTGATATTTTCCAAATTCTCAATTTGAAACATTGATGTAGATTGACTCCAACATTGTGGTAAATATTAGAATATTTATTCGCTCCATTGCTACATGTAGAGCACTATTCGTACCATATTTGTATCCAACACGATTCAATATATATATATATATATATATATATATATATATATATATATATATATATTTATATATATAAATGTTATGTGAGGCTGTGCCAAAAAAAGTTCTTTTCATATGAGTCACCACAAAAAAAACCCACAGCAATAATGATTTATTTGGAAATACTACAAAATATATTATTCGTTTTCATCAGTTTGTCTCAGTTTACCATCTCCTTACCAACTACAGGAAAATCGTTACATTCGTTACGATACAACCAAATTTTTCTTATTCAAATTTCTCTAGTTCCTACATCATAATTTTTTTTAAAAATGAATAATGTGTCGTAGAGTATGCTTTGCTAAAGAATTTAGACCTCGCTATGTATCCAAGAACTTTATTGCTATTGTGTTTGAGTGATAAAAATCTATTTTTGTGTTAGTTGGGTGTGAATCTTTGGGGAAAATCCTAAAAATGGCTGGTAAGGAGAGAGTTAAATAATTTTCAAAAAAAACTGTGAGGTTTTGGTTTATTTTTAATTACTTATACCCAGAAAAACTGATGAAAAACATATCCATCTTAGTGTTTCCAAATAAGTAGTGCTGAATTATATGCTTTTGACGATTAATTCGAAGACGACCTTTTGACACAGCCTCATATATACAGGGTGTCTACAAAGTCTGGGTACATGTCGTACTTCCCCATCTATTTATAGATTGTGGAGATTTGGCTGCATGATGCTTTTCTTCACTGAAGAAGGGGTCATGTATAGTTAAAATACTATTCATTTACATCAATTCACACATGGCTTTGTAATTTCCTCACAAAACGTACCATGAAAGTAGTCCTAGATGGCACGTCAGCGGATGAATCTCCAGTCATATTTGGAGTACCACAGGGAACGGTGCTAGGACCCATACTATTTCTTTGTTTCATCAATGACCTACCTCTACGAGTAAAATCTCAGATTAGGTTATTTGCCGATGACTGTTTAATATACCGACCAATAAAATCTGCAAATGATCAAAAATTGCTACAAGAGGACTTGAATAGTCTCGAACAGTGGACTAATGATTGGGGAATGAAATTTAACGCAAACAAATGCTACATCCTCAGCACAGCTAAAAAGTACAATGAGACCTACAAGTTAAACAACACCGTCCTGAAACAAGTCGACGATAACCCATACCTTGGCATCACCTTCTCAAAGGACTTGAAATGGGGGAAACACATTAACAAAATAACCCAAAAGGCAAGCTGCACCCTCGCGTTTCTCCGCCGAAATCTTAGCCACGCCCCAACGTCATGCAAACAAAACGCCTACCTCGCAATTGTGAGATCACAATTGGAATACGGAGCAGTTGCTTGGGACCCCTACTTGAAAGAGGATATTCAAAAACTTGAGAGTCCAGAGACAAGCCCCGGTTCATAACTGGGAACTATAAGAGCAGAACCCCAGGATGCATGACAAAAATGTTAGCAGAAAGAAATCTCATCGGCCTCCAACAAAGAAGAAAAGAAACCCGTCTGTCATTCATGTTCAAGATTATAACAGATCAAATACCATCAATAAAGGCAGACTCCTATTTCACTCCACGACCAAACAAAAGAAAAATCCGAGTACTCACTTTTGCCAACCACATGACCGAAAACCCCATTGAGAGATACGCCACAAACAATTCGAACTGCTTCAAAATCCCACAGACAAGAACACAAAACTACAGAAATTCTTTCTTCATTAGAACTATCTCGGAGTGGATGGGCTGGATGAACTGGTCATCATGGAATCACACTTAAACGATTTCAAGGCCCGACTGACATGGGCCCGCGCCCAATGAGGACGCCACTGAAATACAACCAGACCATTGGTTTCTTCAGCGCCAACCATACAGATACAGAATCGCATAAGATTGAGTTTTTAAAGAGGAATTTGTACTATTACCATGTACCCAGACTTTATGGACACACTATATATATATATATATATATATATATATTTTATATATATATATAATATTTATATATATATATATATATATATATAAAGGTCTGCTTGGGTTTTAAGTGATGTATTAACCTTTATATTGTTTTCGTTATTGACTGAAGAAATGTTTTGCTCCCAAAATGTTCCGAGTTTGGTATTTCTATCCTTTTCAAAGTTTATTTTTGGTCATTATTTTTGTTTTACAGTCCACCGTTTTAGCAGCTTTATATCACTTGATACTAAGATATGCAAAGATAACATTCGACGGTACGTCATTTATAAACAAACAGCAAATGATTGTTTTTCTTTTATGATCGTTCATCACTCAGACAGGATTTGTTGCCTATTAGGTCAGTAAATAGAATATTGATGTTGTGTTATTGAGGAAAACACATTAGAATAGGAAGGGGTGCAGACTTAACATTCTTGGCTGGTCATTCATTTTTTTAAAAAAATATTTAAAAATGATTGTTTTAAGGAAGTCACACTTTTAGGCATGTCATTCATAAAAAACCTTTAAAATTATTGTTTTAAGGAAGTCACATTCTTAGGCACATCAGTTATAAAAAAGACTATTATAACATGAATGTTTTAAGGAAGTCACATTCTTAGGAAAGTCAATCAAATTTGTTTTGTTTTTTAAATCATTGTTTTAAGGAAGTCACATTCATAGGCACGTCATTCATAAACAAAACAACAAGAATGAATGTTTTAAGGAAGTCACATTCTTAGGGACGTCATTCATAAACAAAACAAAAAAAATGAATGTTTTAAGGAAGTCACATTCATAGGCACGTCATTCATAAACAAAACACAAAAATGAATGTTTTAAGGAAGTCACATTCTTAGGGACGTCATTCATAAACAAAACAACAAAAATGAATGTTTTAAGGAAGTCACATTCTTAGGGACGTCATTCATAAACAAAACAACAAAAATGAATGTTTTAAGGAAGTCACATTCATAGGCACGTCATTCATAAACAAAACAACAAAAATGAATGTTTTAAGGAAGTCACATTCTTAGGGACGTCATTCATAAACAAAACAACAAAAATGAATGTTTTAAGGAAGTAACATTCATAGGCATGTCATTCATAAAGAAAACAATAAAAATGAATGTTTTAAGGAAGTCACATTCTTAGGCACGTCATTCATAAACAAAACAACAAAAATGAATGTTTTAAGGAAGTAACATTCATAGGCATGTCATTCATAAACAAAACCAAAAAAAAATGATTGTTTTAAGGAAGTAACATTCATAGGCACATCAGTTATAAAAAAGACTTTTAAAAATCATTTTTTAAGGAAGTCACATTATTAGGCACGTCATTCATAAACAAAACTAAAAAATGATTGGTTTAAGGAAGTCACATTCTTAGGCGCGTAATTTATAAATAATATTTGATAGCTTTTCTTTTTCTTTAATTATCGCTCACACAAATTTGCTTCGCTTGCTATTAATTAAATGTTGATTTTTGTTATAGAGAACGCGTTAAAATGCTAGGGTATGGATCAGTATGAAATGACAATAGATTCGAGTGAATTGATGGCTGACGTGGATGAAGCTGAAGAATATGTCAGCCAATCAAACGCCATTATTGCTGTAGCCCGGCGAAAACTGAATGAATTGACAACGCCGATTCAGGGCCAAACCAGCTCCCTGTCAAACTCATCATCATCGTTGGGGCTCTGTCAAGGTGGGGCCAGCCCACAACTTCCTAAAATAGAAATATCAAACTTCAGAGGCGACTTTGCAGAATGGCCTTCGTTATTTGACAGATTTCTAGCGATCATTGACAAAACGACGTTACCAGAAGTTGCCAAGTTTAGCTACCTGCAGGCTTCTCTTGTTGGTGAAGCAAAAACGGTGATTGAGGGCCTTGCTCTTACTGACGAAAATTATAGAATTGCCATGGATATCTTAAAAGACAGTTTGGGGCGAAAAGAACGCATTATTTTTGGACATGTGCAAAATTTGCTAACAGTCGATTTTACATAGTGCAAAAAGCATCAAAGTCTTATGGGCCGTCTTTAAAAAACTTCAGATCAGCACCAGAAGCCTCGAAAACATGGGCGTGGACGGCACAAATTATGGACTGGTGCTCACACCGCTTATCGTCAGTCGCTTACCTCCGGACATCAGACTCATGTGGGCAAGGAAAAGTCACAAAAAGGAAGGAGATTTAGCGTTCTTATGGACTTCCTACACAACGAAATCGAGAATCGTGAACGTTCACAGAGCTTTGTACCTGTACCTACATTACAGAGTCATCGTGAATGCAAAGCAAATCCCAACATTCGTTCTACCGCCTCAGCTCTTACGTTCTCATCTTACGTTGTGTTCATTCTGTGGTGGAAAACATGGCAATAGCAAATGTAGGAAAGTTTTTACCATGAAGACAGAAAATGTTAAGAATAAGATCAAAGAGAAAAATCTTTGTTGGGTTTGCTTCACAAAGGGTAATGTTGCGAAACGGTGCTACTCAAAATGTAAAATTGGTGGCCATAAACACAATGAGAGGTTTTGTAGTAACGGGCAAATGAAAACAAAATCGGGCAATACAAATTTCAACTCCAGTTTTGATCAAACTGAAAACCCCGAAAAGTATCAATGTTGCCTTTTGTCGAAGCAAACTTACAAACAAAAACACTTTGTTACAAACAATGAAGATTAATATGAAGGGTGTCTCTTTGACAGTTTTGTTCGACAGTGGATCAGATAGAAGTTTCATCTCGAGCAGAGCTGTCAAAAGAACAAAACCTTCCTTTTATGGCAGAGAAGGCTTGAATGTGTCTGCCTTTGCGTCAGATAAACCTTCAGAAAAGGCCTTGAGAAATGTTTATGCTGTGAGATTTGATTTGCCTTGTGAAGGGAAAGAAACCTTATTACTTACAGAGGTTAAGGTCATTTGCGCGGCAATGTTCAGGCCGGCAATTCACATGGATGTATTATCACACTTTCAAGAGTGTACATTCTCAGAAGATATCCACTGTGATAAAAAGGTAAGCATTGATATCTTGATTGGTCAGGATTATTATTGGAAACTCATCAAGACAGATTCTTGCGTGTGTTGTCCTGGGCTTGTTGCCCAACAAACTGTCTTAGGACCATGTGTCCTCTCTGGTGCATATTCGAACCTGAGTAACAAAGCACTTGACTCCTGCAGACAACTGCTCTGCTTGACAGACATTCCACAATCTGACTTTAGAAAATTGTGGGATCTTGAATACTTAAAATGCTGTCATGATAAGAATGCACCATATGAATCCAGAGTTATGAAAGAGTTTTCAAAAAGGATTCAGTATGTAGACAATAGGTATCAAGTGGCTCTACCTTGGGTAGAATCAAAGAAGCCGCAATTGCAGTGCAATGAGTCTCAAGCTAGGCAGGGACTTTATAATCTTGAGAGAAAGTTACAAGAGATTAAATACTGAAAAATGGATATGATAATGTTTTTCGGAAAATGGAGGCAGACAGTATCATTGAGGAGGTACCCTTGGATGAAGGTCGGAACATGACAAATTCAAAATTCTATTTGCCTCACAGACCAGTTGTTAAGATGTCCAGCCTTTCAACTAAGATACGCCCTGTATTTGATGCTTCTGCCTCCGGACCAAACACTATCTCTCTAAATGACTGTATGGAAACAGGCCCAAACCTGTTGCTTCTGTTGAGCGATGTGCTCATGCGATTTAGAAGACATAAAGTAGCCTTATGCTCCGACATAGAGAAGGCTTTTCTCCAGATTAGTGTCAGACCAGAAGATTGTGATGTACATCGGTTTTTTCTGGCAGATTGACAACATAGTTCGCGATATGCGCATAACACGTGTCCCGTTTGGAAACAAAGCAAGTTCATTTCTCCTGAATGCCACCATTCGTCATCACCTGTCACAGTATCCAGCCACCACAGCCATCAAAGAATTGTCTGAGAACATGTATTGCGATGATTGGCTCTCGGGAGGCGACAGTGTGGACGATGTTATAAATCTCATGTCTGAAGCTTCAAAAGTCATGAGTGAAGCTGGCATGAAGTTATTCAAATGTTCTTTGAATAGTTCAAAGGTTGCAGAAAATATTCATAGACATTTCGAAGACAAAAGCTTAGAAAATGACTCTGTCAAAGTTGGAATCCAGTCGAAGACACTTTCACCTTTGATGGGATCTTGGTTCCAGAGGATGTGTCAGTTACAAAACGGTTGATTTTGAGTTGCATAGCCAAGACATTTGATCCACTTGGACTTATCTCCCCCATTATCATGTCTGTCAAAATATTGTTTCAAGAAGTGTGGACGTTGGGACTTGATTGGGATGAGCACGTTGAGTTCGAGTTGAGAAAACGGTTTTCAGCATGGGCTGGAGATTTGCTTAGGTTGCGAGAGTTATCGATTCCAAGATGTTTTGTTTCTCTCACGTGGAAAGCGAAACAATCTGTGGAACTTCATTGTTTTTGTGATAGTTCTCTCAGGGGTTATGGTGCTGTGATCTATTTGAAAGTTCTTGAAGTTGATGGTTCATTCTCTATTTCTTTGTTGTTGTCAAAGGCTTGAATTAGTTCTTTAAAGCCTGTCACACTTCCAAGACTGGAATTGCTGGGAGCCGTTGTTGGTGCTAAACTTCTCCGTTCTGTTGTCAATAGTTTAC
>NW_027622512.1:8767-38767 GCF_034508935.2 Berghia stephanieae
GGTACCCAATGCGGAGTACATCATGGTCGTTGGAAACCGAGTGTTCATTCCCAAACTCATCAGAGCCTCATCACAACTATCACAGACTGAACCTCGTTGCCGATCCTGGACCCAGGTTCAACCACGAAATGCGAGACACTTGCAAACCAACGTTGTTACTGCAATGGTTGAGTCATTTTTTTGTCTTCTTCTCCTTTGTTATTATGTGGGATCAATTTAATTTACCCATTCCTTTTAAAAGAAAACTTCCACCCCCTCCATGGTGCTGCATTTGTGTTATCGCATTTTTTTTCTGTTTTGGCAGTGCTGCGTCGCAAAATACGCTACCATTTACATAACCAGCACAAATCCAAATTTGATAGGGTGGACATCTTAGAATCTGAAATCCCAATGTGTGAGTGATATCAGTGAAACCAGCCATAAAAATGTTCATGTTTATTTTATTGGGTTTTTTTTGTCTGTAATAGACTTATATTGCTTGTATTGTAAGTGTTAAAATGGTTTTTTTGTTACAACCCATCTATATATTAAAACTGTTTCTTTGTATTTCTATGATGCTTAAGGCTTTTTTTCACAGACCAGCTGGAAACTTAACGAGAATCAGAGTAGATAACATTTTTATTAATCTTGCAACCTAAACAGTATATGATGATTGGGAGCATTTAAAGAAAAGCACATTTTCTTTGTAATTTGTCGGTACTAAAATTATACTTTGATAATGTCTGCTGTGCTACAAACCCTTTTGACTTCCAGGTTCAATATTTTTCTTTATTCTAAAATTCTTGGGTTTCCTTTCAATGACAACTGAGATCATTAAAATTCAGCTCACAACATGATGTGTGTAGATTTGATGAAAACATATGTTCGAGTTGAGAAGCAGTGTTCACGAACTTGCTGATCGTTTTTACTAGCATTTATTTTCCTAACTTACCTGTGTCAATTAACAAAGGCAAGACTCAAATATTTTCTATCTGAACAGTGTGTTTGTTATTTCCGGCATATACATGTCATATTTCATTCCCACAAAATATAAATCAGGGTTAAGTTGTCTGCGCATCAGCATCGTTCAGGCAGTTGGGGGAAGTAAATAAGTCTTTAAGGAATTAATGAAGCGGATGCTCAACCGGTCTGGAGGACGTTTGATTGATGTCAGCTGTTTGTTCTGCCAGCCGGTGATGTTTTCTCACTCCCTCAATGACAAAGAAAGTCATTGTTATGACTATGAACTATAGTCTATTATTACTTTTGTTACTATATTAATTGTTACTTATTGCCGCTACTGTTATTATTATTATTATTATTATTATTATTATTATTATTATTATTATTATTATTATTATTATTATTATTATTATTATTATTATTATTATTATGATATTGCCTTCATTGCATTCTATTAGTATTATTGATATAACTAATTTCTGATTGTTGTAAATAATTGATGTGAATTGAATTTTGTCGATTGGCCAAGGGCCTACAATAAACTTAAATGAAATGTTAGTCTTTGGATAGGACTTGGGTCTACTCTTGATTGCTTTTCCGCCTGGGTCGAGTGAAGCATTTGGAGTAAATTCTGTTGCTCAACGTAAAAAACATGACGCTTACCATTCCGCTGATACTGATACCTCCAAGGGGTGGTTGGGGGAAAACCTAAAATTCTTTTGACATTCTGTCTGATTATTCGCTGAAACAACAAAGGACAATCTATGTATTCAGATGAGACTTCATTGTGTTACTATTCCGATTTATGTTCATATTTTGATTATAATGAAGAGGGAACCCTGAACCCAGTGAAGTGGGTGGATTGATCTATTTATTTCTATTTCAAAACAAAAATATGGCGTCTTTTCACTGGATTTGTTATGTGGCAGAGGTCTCCACAAATCTAACATACCTCTTCCAAAGGAATAGATGGTAGAAAAGTATATAACAAGAAGGAATTATGACAGTTACTTGTCCAGGCCTTAAATATTTGGAATGCTATTCCTCTCTATCGCTGTCATGTAGCTGATGTGCATACGATCTGTCTATTGATTTATTTTCAGAGTTCATAGCATGATGTGCTTTATTTTCTTCTTTTTTTTTCCAGAGAAATACAAAAAGCCAAGGAGACCCTGTCCATACTGTGGACAGTTGCAAACAAAACTGTCATGGTCACAAGTGAGTAAAGAGCTACTCGACTATGCATAAAGATCTATGTAGAATGAGGCCCCAGAATTTACTAGTTACTATAAATGAAAAACAATTAACGATTTGTTTACAATGAAATAAAAATGATGATGAAATTTAATTAAAAGAGATAAACAGTGATCGTGGCAGTTACAAATAGAGATATGAATATTTTACGTAACTTATGATAATATGTCAGGTTCATAAGTTTACGTTTCCAGGCAGTTGATGGGCTTGGATGATCTATTCCTCTGATAACAGGATTGGACTCGTAAAATTCCACTTCCAGGCAATTGGTAAGAAGTTATTGTGAAGTCCTTTGACAGCGGGCTTGGGTTTGATCCTTGAAGATTATACAATCAAAGTTAAAAGCTCCGGCGTCTTAATGGTGTAGATATAATATCTACAAAGTCCCAAAAGATAAAAATCTTCCAGTATATATATAGGAATAGATCGACTGGCCGTCCGGCATAGATTGTGGAGAGAAAGTGAGTGTCGAATGTTAGACCTATCAGCTTTTATAATAAGTGGCTACGTGACAGAATGTAGAACGAAAAGTATTCACTAATTAGAAATTAATTCGAGGGAAGGCTATAAAAGGAAAGACTATCTAATATTAGAAGGTAAAGTTTATCTAAGCCTACCGAAATATAACTGGAGTGAGATGAATTCAGTTCTTAATAAAATAAAATTTAATAAGATAATTGTGAACAACCTTTACTGTGACACCCCCCACCCACGTTTAAAATATACTCTTTAACCATTATGGGAAAGATAGATTTTACAAACGGAAGTAAATTTACTATCATGATACTCTAGCATTAATCCATTGTTATGATTTGTGCTACAATTAAATTATTTATTAACTAGACATGGAAATGTTTATATTAACGTAGGTATATGAATGGGTGACAATAACAATGAAAGATTGTGATTACAAATCATTGGATGAACAACATGATGGCAATGTGATTACAAATCATTGTGATAAACAATAGTGATGGCAATGAAGCATGATTTAAGTCGATGATATGAAGGTAATTTACTGAATGAAATGAATGAAAATGTAAATGGAATATTGACATTTCAATTATTAATCATAAATGGGTGAAAATTCATAACAATAATAGATAAAGAGAAGATTTCCCAAATCATGAATGGGTATGGTATATATATCCAAACAATACTCAATGTTACATTAAGTTGGGTCATCATGTTTACAAATAAAATTATCAAAATTGTGCGTTCTGATTTGGCATAGTTTGCGAGGTAACTAACAGTATGCATGGGAGGTTAAGTTATACCCTTCTCGCGTGTTTATACTAATCGAGAAAGTAGGTCGGCGTGAATATTTCACAGCCTGGTATGTGAGAGATACTGAAAGTGTAATTTTGCAAAAATAGACTCCACCTTAGTACTCTACTATTATTCATTTTGTTATTTCTTATGTACGTGAGTGGTTTATGGTCCGTTTCGACCACAAACTCTTTTAGCAGTAGATATCTGCTGAATGTCTTTAAAGCAAAGACGATGGCCAGTCCTTCACGCTCTATTACAGAGTATCGTGATTCTCTGTCCAATAATTTTCTGCTTGCGTATAAGCAAGGCATTAGAGTTCCCTCATGCTCCTGTAATAGTACACCTGCGATGCCCTTATCAGACGCGTCAGTTCTTACAACAAATTCTTTTGATATGTCGGGTAATTTAAGAATTGGTTCTGAACAGAGTAATGCCTTTAATTGGTTAAAGCTATTCTGACACGCTTCTGTCCAAACAATTTTGTTCGGTGACCCATTCTTTGTCAGATTTGTTAGCGGTGTCGCGATGTGCGCGAAGTTGTAAATGTATTTCCTGTAAAAATTTAGGAGCCCAAGTACTTTGCGTACTTCTTTTTTTGTCTTAGGTGGTTGCAATTGTGCGATTTTTGTTTGTTTTTCTGTCTCGGGTGTCTGTGTCCCATGACCAACGGTATGATCAATCCTGCATTTGAAGCTTCGATATTAGTAAACATAGGTTGCGACACTGTGTCTCTATCAAAATATCTTTTTAGCATATTTGCATGGAATGTCTTTGTTGTGTTGTTAATTTGAATCTCGTAATTAACACCAGATCGTACTGCTAATACCTTGAATGGTCCTTTCCATGTAGCTAAAAGTTTACTCGAGTCATCGGGTAAGAGTATTAGTACTTTGTCACCAATCTCAAATTTTCTTGACTTGCTTTTTCGATCGGAGTATTCCTTGTATTTCTCTGCTTTTTTAGTGACGGATTCCTGTGCTAGCTTACACGTGTCCTCTATTCTGTCTTTCAGGTTTCTTACATATTCGTAAGCAAACATAATTTCGTTATTGTCCTCCTCATTCCCTTTACAAATGTCGGCTACTATATTGATCGGGCCGCGAGGTGATCGTCCATACATCAACTCAAATGGGGAGTAGCCTGTAGATTCTTGGGGTATTTCTCTATATGCAAATAGGATTGCTGGTAAGTATCTGTCCCAATCATCTGGTTTTTCTGCTGACACTTTTCTTAACATATTCTTTAGAGTCCCATTAAATCTTTCACAAAGACCATTTGCTTGGGGGTGGTAGGGGGTTGTGAATGAGTGTTGGATTCCCATGAGTTTCATGGTTTCATGCATCATATGTGATGTAAATTGGGGTCCATTGTCCGACAGTATCTCATTTGGTATGCCTATTCTAGTAAAAATTGTCATCAATGCTTCAGCTATGTGATCCGATGTAGTTGATTTCAATGCTATCGCTTCTGGCCACCTGGTTGCGTAATCGACTAGTGTTAGTATGTGTGTATGGTTTCTATCTGATTTTGTTAAAGGGCCTATAATGTCAATTGCAACTTTTTGAAAAACTTTTTCAATAACTGGGGTTGTCTCTAATGGCAATCTCGGTATTCTGCCTTTTGCGACTCTTCTTTGGCATGTGTCACACGATTTCACATAATCTCGGACGTTTTTAGTAATTCCAGGCCATGTGAAATTCTCGGATATTCTCTTCAATGTGGAAGAGCTCCCAAGATGTCCAGAAGTTATTGAATCGTGCGCTATTCCAAGGATTTTGTTTCTGTAAATACTCGGCGTGACCAGTTGTTTAGCTATTTTGTTTCTTTTCCTATGTAACCTGAACAGAATATCTTTTTCAATGATGTATTCAACTTTTGATTTCGTCCCTTTGTTTGCGATATTGAAATATGAAGTTAAAGTCGGGTCCTTTTTCTGTTCTTCAATGAACGTGTTCCTGTCAAATTGTTGTGGTTCTAGAGAAATAGTCATTGGCTTCTCTGTTGTCTTAGTCATCTTTCTTGTTTCTGCTAGACAAGCTGTTTCTTGGGTTAATGACCATTCCTTTACATCTGTTGGGTTGTCTTTAAGACCTTTTATATTGCCAACAATAACATCAGCGACGGGGTTGGGAAGTATACAGCATTCCACTATTCCTGTATAGTATGGAGTTTCTATGTACACATTAGCTGTTTCAAAGGTTTCGACTGTGCCACTGAATGTGATGCATTGTACCGTTTTTCCAGTTTTGTCTTCGTCATTGATCAAAGATGCTTTTATTCCTACTGTACTGCATCCTGTGTCTCTCAATATTTTGCAATCAGTTCCATTAGCTTTGCCTTCACAAAAAAATAGCGATCCTGATTTGTGAGTTTGTGTTAAAAGTGACATACCTTTCACGCAATACACATTTATATTTTCTCCTGACATTACTCGTGTCTGATTGTTTACACTTGTTTGGAGTGATGCATTTGCAGTTTCTTTTGGATATCCCACGATTTTGTAACATTTGTCTGCTGTGTGGCCTTTCATTCCACACTATTGACATTTAATTATAGGTTTGTTGGTTTTCTTATACTCAGTATTATTGTCAGTGCTATTTCTTGTTTTGTTTTGATAGGGTCGGCTATGGTCTCTATTGAACTGTTTGTTCCATGGTTTGTTACTATGATCATCTTGTTTCACTTGCGTGTTCCGAGTGATTGATCGGCTCGTTCTATTTGAGTACTGAACTTTAGGTGTACCTGGACTCTGAGCAGCGGCAGCGTAGTATGGTTCCTTCAATGTTCTGCTAAGGGGTGTCAATGGATGTGCGCTGTTAAAGTTTTCTGCGTAGATTTTTAATTTGTCCAAGTTTTCTGGCTTTCTCTCTTTAAAGAATGCGACTAAATCTGGGTTGCAAGCTTGATAGATTCGATTCTTCAGCGTGAGATAGTAAAGGCCTGCGAAGTCGTCTTGTTTTACGTTTGCCAACTCAAGCCACCGATTTAGAAATTGAGTAATTCGGTTCACGAATGTATTAAAGTCTTCTCCACTTTCCGGTTTTGCAGTGTGAAACCTTTCCTGGTAACCATCTTCCGTTAATCTAAATCTTTTTAGTAGAGCGTCTTTAATTTTTCCATAGTCATCTGCATCTTCAGTTGTTAAGGTATAGAAAACTTTTAGCGGTTCTCCAGATAAGCAGTTAATCAAGGCTGTGGCCCATTTGCTTTCTGGCCAACGATAACCTTTAGCCTGAACTTCGAATCGGTGTAAGAAGGATTCTAGGCAGTCTGAGCGTTCATCGTATGTTGGCATGCGTGGAAGTTTCACGAAAAATTCATCACTATTATTATGTTTTCTTTCATGACCGGTTTTTGTTTTTTCAATTTCCAGCATCATTTGGGTCCTTTTGGTTTCTTCTTCTGCTAAAGCTATTTGTCTTTTTAGTTCCCTTTCTTGGACTCTTTCTTCTCGTTCTTCTCTACGTATTCTTTCTTCATTTTCTTCTCTACGAATTCTTTCTTCATTTTCTTCTCTACGAATTCTTTCTTCGTGTTCTTTTTCTTCTTTACGAATTCTTTCTTCATTTTCTTCTCTACGAATTCTTTCTTCATGTTCTTTTTCTTCTTTACGAATTCTTTCTTCATTTTCTTCTCTACGAATTCTTTCTTCATGTTCTTTTTCTTCTTTTACTTTCTCTTCGCACCATGAAAATATTCTTTCCTGGGGTATTTCTAAGTCCTTTGCGAGACTTAAGTATCTTTTATATGCTTCCATGTTGCAATAAATTAGTTACGATGTTTTATATATATTATATTGACAGGATACTGTTACTGACTGTTTTATTTATTTACACTTACTGGAATGAACTGTTCTATTTTTAGAAATCTCTCTCTCTTATTTCAACCTATTATGTATGTTGAATTTGATGCCTTTTATCGTTATATCTTATAAAGCAATGTGTCAATACAATGCGGAGTTATTATGACTTGTGTCAATAACAATGTGTCAATCGCGTGTACTCTAAACTATGTTACTACGAAAAATGTATCACCAATGTGTGTGACTCGTCGTTAGTTTGTGTACAATTATTCGCAATGACGCTAATATACTAGAGTGTGATAACAATAATAGGATGCCAAAATAATCCCAAGTTATCTATCACTAAATATAACACGACGGCTAGTAGACTCCTTTTATTATTATTTAGTTTTTAAAGACTCACTTTTCAGAACATAATATATAAGTGGTTTTCGGTAACAGTAATATGCCAAAAATGCATTTAAAACAAATCACTATGCAAAACAAATCACGATGTCTATACTTACTATGTGATGCCCAACTCATGTAAAAGAGAATAATGAAGGATATATTTACCAACTCAGTTCGTGGCTGGGACCTCTCTCTTGTTCAATGGTTGTTCAACAATTGTAATTAGGCACTGAAGAGTGTTTAACAGTGATGTCTGAAATACAAAACAATAAAATATCGTAAGATTTACAATAGTTCCAAAATGTGTTCACAACACTGAGTGATTGGATGATAGGTGAATGAATCGTTATGGAATGTAAACATATTGAAAACAATTCATGAATGAGGCAAACAACAAAATGAAATGAGTGATATAATAACAAAGTGGACAAGGAATGAATGAATGAATGAAAAACTGAGTGAATAGATGAATGAATGAATGGATAATGTATGAATGAAAGAATGAAGGGAGGAATAAATGTATGAATGATTGGATAAATGAGTGAATAAACGAATGAATGGATGAATGAATGAATGAATGAATGAATAAATGAATGAACAATGAATGAATGAATAATTTATAAATGAATAAATGAATGAAGGAATGAATCAATAAAATGCTATTCAATTTGAATGAAAGAATGAATGGATAAATTGCTATTCCATTTAAATGAAGAAATGAAAAAGAAAAAAAAATGAATCCTGTAAATAGGGAGTTCAATTAAAATATGATCAAGTGGGGCAATTAAGAGTTTTACAATTTAAACTTTAAAGTTAGATGAAATAGATATAAGTAACTAAATAAATTCAATTCTTTATATGTGTCCCCTCCAAAATGTCATGGTCTCAAGTGAGTAAAGAGCTACTCGACTATGCATAAAGATCTATGTAGAATGAGGCCCAGAATTTACTAGTTACTATAAATGAAAAACAATTAACGATTTGTTTACAATGAAATAAAAATGATGATGAAATTTAATTAAAAGAGATAAACAGTGATCGTGGCAGTTACAAATAGAGATATGAATATTTTACGTAACTTATGATAATATGTCAGGTTCATAAGTTTACGTTTCCAGGCAGTTGATGGGCTTGGATGATCTATTCCTCTGATAACAGGATTGGACTCGTAAAATTCCACTTCCAGGCAATTGGTAAGAAGTTATTGTGAAGTCCTTTGACAGCGGGCTTGGGTTTGATCCTTGAAGATTATACAATCAAAGTTAAAAGCTCCGGCGTCTTAATAGTGTAGATATAATATCTACAAAGTCCCAAAAGATAAAAATCTTCCAGTATATATATAGGAATAGATCGACTGGCCGTCCGGCATAGATTGTGGAGAGAAAGTGAGTGTCGAATGTTAGACCTATCAGCTTTTATAATAAGTGGCTACGTGACAGAATGTAGAACGAAAAGTATTCACTAATTAGAAATTAATTCGAGGGAAGGCTATAAAAGGAAAGACGATCTAATATTAGAAGGTAAAGTTTATCTAAGCCTACCGAAATATAACTGGAGTGAGATGAAATCAGTTCTTAATAAAATAAAATTTAATAAGATAATTGTGAACAACCTTTACTGTGACAAAAACTCTCAAGGCATTTGATGAGGAAACACAAAGATGAGACAGAAGTTACAGAGGCCATGAAACAGCCTGTAAAGGAAAGGGATAGAACAATGGAGTACCTAAAGAAACAGGGCATTTTTTATTCAAACACTAGAAACAATTCAATAGTTATGCGTGAGAGAGCACAAGGGTCACATGAAGTTGTTATGTGTGCTGGCTGTAAGGGGTTTTACTCTGGACGTAGGGTTTATGAAGACAAAAAGAAATGTAGTACTGAGCATGCTCTGTGTACTGGGGTTGTAAAATTTTATCCCGTGGCTCCCAATGCAAGTAAAGAAATAAAGGAGAATATTCTTGACAAATTTCGGAATGATGAAGTGGGAAATTTGTGTCGATCAGACAAAGCTATAGTATTGTTAGGAACAAAATTGTGGAGTAAAAGTTCAAAGAAGGAGAGAAAAGTTATAATGAGTGATTTACGCATCTTAGGAAATTTGATTTTAAAAACTAGGAAGAGAACAAATCAACCTTCTTTCTCTGGAGAGGACGTGGTGAAGCGTTGTAACTTTAATGAAATATCGCAAACCATTTCTGAAATGACTTTGAAAGAGGATGGGACATTGAAAGCAGGCTTGAAGCTTTCAATTGGATTTATATTGAAAAAGTTAATTAATTTCTTAAAAGGGGAATATATAATGCAAAACAAAATGGAAGAATCCGCAGAGATAGATTTGTTCAAAGCTGTCCTGGATTATAATTGGGATAGTATTTTTTTTACAGCCAGAGTTCAATGTGAAGCAAAGAGAACAAATTTGAGAAAACCCAAAGAGATGCCATTAGAGAATGATATAAGAAGCTACGGCAATTTATTACTGAAGAGATGGTCCGTATTTGTGAGGATGATTATCAATTATTTGATTCACATATGTTTGTTAGGCTTCGCAATGTCATCGTAGCTAGGCTTACAATGTTTAATGCGAGGAGAGGCGGGGAATCCGCAAGGATGTTGTTAAAAGACTGGAATGATGCAGATTCAGGTGTATGGGTTGATCCCCAGCTTGTACAACATGTCACTGATCCTCTGGAAAAAGCGTTACTTGAGAAGTATAAGCTGGCCTATCAGTCTGGAAAGGGAAGCAAGATGTTGGTCCCTGTGTTGATACCCAATGACACAATTCAGCCTTTAAGGAAACTTGCACAGGAGCGTAAAGCTGTTGATATTTCAGACAACCCATTTCTTTTTCCAAATACAGGAATATCCAAAGATCATGTAAGTGGTTACATTGCCATCAAATATGTCACTTCCTTAGTAAAGGATTTAGAGAAACCCCAGTTGTTAATAGCTGATAAATTCAGGCACCGAGCTTCGACATTATTTGCCTTACTTGATGTCCCACAACACGAGAGAGATGTCTTCTATCGACATATGGGACACAGTGAATCAATCAATCAAAACATTTATCAGTGTCCACTTGCAATACGAGAAATAACAGAAGTTGGTCATTTTTTGGGTCAAATTGATAACTCAGCATCGGTCACCAAGGGTAGGAAATTGTAACATTGAAACAAATGACTCTGTAGTGAATAGAGACTCAAATGCAAATTTTGGAACATCCAGCTGCAAATCAAGAAGAAATATTTGATGGTGAAGCAGGAGTGCCAAATCAGCTTACGTGTTCTTCAAAACAAACTGAACCCAAGAGGAATTCAAGCAAAAATCGGAGATACATGTCATGGTCAGATGAGGATACAGATAGAGTCAAGTCATATTTTAAAAACTTTGTCGAAGATGTTTCAGCACATGGTTCAAGGGGATCATTACCTGGAAAGTCTGAAATTAATCTGTTCTTAAAACACCTCAGGGTATTTTCACAAAAAGGAATCCCTGAAGGTACTCTAATTAGTTTGGTGAAGACAAAGATTTTTAATGAAAGAAATAAATATAGAAGGGAAAGAGCGTTTCAATCGGTGTAATGACAATCATGAATTTGATTTTTATTACATTTGTATTGTATAGTGTTATTGACATATTTTGGGGGTTTACAAAAAAGTTTTATCTTTATATAGTACAATCTGTTCTCATTGCAATATCCTTTTTTATATTATATGAACATTCATTTGCTCAGCTTGAGAGACAAATGCTTTGTAGAACCATATAGCTGCCAACCGTTCTGTTAAAAACGGATTTGTTCCGTATTTGACTTCCTGAGTCCGTAAGTGCTTATTTTTAGTTCAAAATCCGTATTTTGTAATTTTTGACTAATTTGTGGTAAAAAAGGCATGTGATTCTAATGAATTATTATTATTGATCCATTATTATTACTATTAATACTACTATTGCTGTTATTATTATTATCATTATTATTGGTGTCCAGTGAGAGCATAATCTCTATTTGTGTAGCTCTTTAATTTGAATTATGCCTCTATCATAAATGATTTTCAACAATTAAAAAAGTTCCATTCGTTTATATGACGCATGTATTTTACTCAAACCTTTCATAATGTAATTGAGATTTGCATAGGATATGGATGTTAGCCTCGATATACTTTGAATATTCTAAGACAGTATTGATACTTTCACTATTTGTTACAAATATTATTTTAATTAAGAATAAAATTAAATCCACCTTTTTGATTGGAAGGTATTCAATCAGAAAATCAATTGCTTATATTGATTAAAGATGACAATGATTATTTCCCTTTATTAATTTATTAAATATATAAATTTAATCCCTTTAAAAACATCTTCATCTGATTTTAATTTTTTTTTTTCAAGCAAGCTTTTGTAACGGTTTAGGTTCAAGAAAAATAAGTATACTCCATTTTTAGGTGTGTTTATCTTGTCAAAGTAAAGAAGTAGGAATTCACTAATATTTAGAGGTGCATTTTACTATAACTACTATTATAGTATACTACTTAAAGACCATTATGTTGCATGAAAGAAAACATATATGCAATCGTCTCCTTTTTATCTGAACTCACCTAATTTTTACCCCAAAACGCCCTCTCAAGTGATGTACCAGGCTGGTAGTTATGCATTTCTAACCATCTTAAGTTATTTCATTTATTTTACAATTGTGCTTCTTGTGTATTGGTCCTTATCAAAGTTGAGGCAGTTGAATTCTTTCTTTATATTGTCCGTTCTGAATTTTGATCTCATTGTGGAAAGCTCCCATAGCGGGCAGGGAGGTACACACTGTGTCTTCTATCCCCTTATATCTGTTTTCCAACATGCTTTCAGTCTTTGTCTTGGAATGAGATTACTTGTTTTTTTCCTGGCCCTCGCCGGAGTCCTAGCTGGGAGGGAAGCAGTCAAATGCATAATTATTGTTTTGGGAGATGATATTTTTTTCCTTGTAAATCATCTCTCTGTTATGTATTATTACTATATTTGTTATTTTTTAATGTATAATGTAAGCATTTGAGTGTGTTCCTCTTTGTTGGATTTTGTTCTTGTGTCCGGATGAGACTTATAGGTGATCTCAAACTAAGTACATTGGTGATATGCTCTTGGAATCTACATCTGATCCCTATTTGTTCCCAGTTCCCCTATGTCTTACTTTCTCTTGGATGCTTCAATTGTAATTCTAGAACTTTTTACTATCCAATTTTCTTCCTTTTTACTGGCGCTGATATAACCTAAATGTGTTGCAAGCGCCGTAAAACCCTTAAAAACAAAACAACAATCATTGTGGAAAGTGTCATTTTAACGATTCAAATGTGCTGGTACTAAACCCGATAATTTAGCAACATTTGGACTGGCCTCTGTTATCTCAAACTTGTTAGTGTTAGTAATAGTAATTAAAAAGGCTGACTTTTATATGTTGCGATTCGATGAACGGGGGGGGGGGGGGGGGGGGGCTTCGGCACACGTCGTCCCCTCATCCCGGGCCAAATGAGCGTTCCTTATTTTATTTTTGAAAAGTTGGCAGCTATGTAGAACTATTTGAAAGAATCAGATATGGCAGAATAAAAAGTCTTTCTACTAACCCTAACTTAATTGGCCAATGTAGCTTTATGTTCAGCATTTTCTAGATACCTGATGTAAAATTTCACTATTCTTTTTATGATAATTTTAAGAGTTGCAATCTTTAGAGGTGACTGTCAAGAAATGACACCTCTGTGCATTTAATTTCATTCTTTCTTTATCCCCTCATCCTTAATCAGAATAATAATAATTAATAATGAAAAAAAATGCAGCAATGACAGCTTAGAACGGCATAAAGTGCTTAAGAATTATTTTTTTTGCATTAAACTTTATTCAAACGATTTTCAACACTTTTGCTTCACAGTTTATGCTTTTTAACAAATGCAATTAAGCAACTTACCAGCAACAACATATTGGTTTGTTATCATTTGAGGGTTTTATCAGTAAAACTTTTTCTATCCTTTTATGTTGCACTGTACACATAACAAACTTCATGCTTTTATTTGGTGACCAAAGACTTACGTGATACAGTGGATGAATGTTTGTGATGGCTTTTGGAACTGAAATAAACCTGCAATATGATTTGTAGACTTCTATCGTTATGTATCATTTTTTGGTCAAATGTAAATGTAATTTTACACGAGCTTGATGTATCATAAAACCCACAGTGAGCTCAACGTCGGCACACGTCGTCCCCTCATCCCGGCCAAATGAGCGTTCCTTATTTTATTTTTGAAAAGTTGGCAGCTATGTAGAACTATTTGAAAGAATCAGATATGGCAGAATAAAAGTCTTTCTACTAACCCTAACTTAATTGGCCAATGTAGCTTTATGTTCAGCATTTTCTAGATACCTGATGTAAAATTTCACTATTCTTTTTATGATAATTTTAAGAGTTGCAATCTTTAGAGGTGACTGTCAAGAAATGACACCTCTGTGCATTTAATTTCATTCTTTCTTTATCCCCTCATCCTTAATCAGAATAATAATAATTAATAATGAAAAAAAATGCAGCAACGACAGCTTAGAACGGCATAAAGTGCTTAAGAATTATTTTTTTTGCATTAAACTTTATTCAAACGATTTTCAACACTTTTGCTTCACAGTTTATGCTTTTTAACAAATGCAATTAAGCAACTTACCAGCAACAACATATTGGTTTGTTATCATTTGAGGGTTTTATCAGTAAAACTTTTTCTATCCTTTTATGTTGCACTGTACACATAACAAACTTCATGCTTTTATTTGGTGACCAAAGACTTACGTGATACAGTGGATGAATGTTTGTGATGGCTTTTGGAACTGAAATAAACCTGCAATATGATTTGTAGACTTCTATAGTTATGTATCATTTTTTGGTCAAATGTAAATGTAATTTTACACGAGCTTGATGTATCATAAAACCCACAGTGAGCTCAACGTGCAGCTGGTAGTACATTTATATGGACACGAACAACGTTGTTACAATTCAGTAACGTACTCCAATTAACACAAATGAGACTGTAAATGAGACTTTTACAATGACTCTGCATCGCCACAAATATGGATTCGAACTCTGGCAACTCGGGCGTCAGACGAACTGTCTACCACGAAACCAAAGCAAGCACTGTGCAAGTTAAAGTGAATGAGATGTTGATTGAAGCCGTTCATTGTGTCCATCAGATCTGCTGTCCTATCCATCCAACTCCATTCACTGGGTGGGGTTCCCGACTTCCCATAATGGGCAGGGACGTACTCGTTGCGTCTTCTATCCCCCTATGTCTGTTTTCCAACTTGTTTTCTGTCTTTGTCTTGGGATGGGATTACTTGGTTTTGTCCAGGACCTGGCTGGGAGGGAAACAGTCAAATGTACAGTTCGAGTTTTGGGAGATGATATTTTTTTTCCTTGCAAATCATCTCTCTGTTATGCACTTTCTTGTTTTGTTTACATGTTATTTATGCTTTGTAAACATTTGAGTGTATCCCTCTTTGTTGGGACCTGTGCTTGTGTCTGAATGAGACTTTTAGGTGATCTCAAACTAAGTACTTTGATAGTGTGCTCTTGGAATCTACTTTTTTCTATTTGAAACCAATCCCCTTTGCCTTACTTTTTCTTGGGTGCTCTAATTGTAGTTCCAGAAATTTTTACTATCCCATTTTCTACCTTTTTACTGGCGCTGATATGACCTTAATGTGTTGCAAGCGCCGTAAAACCCTTAAAAACAAAACAAAACAAACCAAGTCCATTCAGTGGTATACAACAACAACAAATCAACTCCTTTGCCTGGTCCCTTCTATCTCTGATCTTAACCTGGGTCGTCAGGCTTCTAAAGGGGTCGGGGACTGCAAAAACAATGGCGCACGGAGCAACTGGGAATATTTTTGCCATGTTGTCCCAGGTTATTTCCCTGAGCGCCCCTTCTGAGGGATAGACCTACCCAGGAGTTCGTAAATGCGTTGCTCGGCCACTTCACTCTACGCACACTGGGATAAGCTTCGACACTATGGCCACGAAGCTCTTAATCTTAAGGACTTACTTTATTTTAGACAATTTGGTGGTAGTTCACTTGAAAATGCACTCTTTGGTATACACATATATAAACATATACCGGGCTCCCTAAAAGGGTTTTTTAATGTGGTCTCCCTAAAAACATGTTTTTACCAAATGTCTCCTTAATGCAGCAGAAACACTCGGGGGACCGAGTAATTTTCTATATACCATTGTAATAATCAAACATCAGAATTGTGTTCATAAATCATTGTAGGGCATCAAACTATACTCATTTGAACAAAGATTGAACAGTTTAATCAATTTGAACAAGACATAATATGCTTGGTCCTCCAATTGGTGCATTTCACAGTGGTCACCTAAACAGTGGATTGATATATATATATATATATATATATATATATATATATATATATATATATATATATATATATATATATATATATATATTATATATATATGAGTGTTGGTGGGTACTTGTAGGTACGAAAGTGCTCGATAATGGTGGTTAGAGCTAATATATAATGTAGATTTTCACTCACATTTTTTTGCCGAGACGACTCGTTTCTGTGTTCCTTACACTTCCTCAGTCGGCATAATCCATTGCAAATGGATTATGCCGACTGAGGAAGTGTAAGGAACACAGGCAAAAAAATGTGAGTGAAAATCTACATTATATATATATATATATATATATATATATATATATATATTTTATATAAATATATATATATAATATATATTATATATATAATATATATTGAAATAAAAGGTTTTAACGTTTAAGTTATTCCACTTTCAACAATTGAAATAGGATGGCTATTTAAATTGACATCTTTGCAATCAAGTCTGTCTGTGATAGGATTATATTAGAGTGATGTTTTTAATTTAATTATTAGACAGACACTGAAGATCAATCACAGACAGCCATTTCTGGTGACACGTTGTTCATTGCTCGAGTTAAAGGGACATCACTCTATAATCAACAATACATATTCATACCTTGTCATTCAAAGGACATAACTCAATAATAGTTAATACATACATACATAACACAGTTGTTTCACTTGATATATTACGTTAAGGTAACTTTATTACAACCCTTCCCCCTAAGTTAATGACATTATCATTCTTAATTTTACATTCAAGTGAATAAGATATACACACATATATTATATATATATATATATATATATATATATATATATATATATATATATATATATATATATATATATATATATATATATATATATATATATTTACCAACTTGTGAAAAGGAATATCATTATACCCAACCCTTAACTCCGAACAAAGTTAACATAAAGTCTTTATCATTTTACCAAGAAAATACCACATCAAATCAATGATGATTTTCATGATATTAAACAGTTAACATATAACGACTAAGAGTTGATCATTCCAAATAATCAAAATAATTATTGATGACATTGTTATATTTGCATTAATTAACATTCCACAAACATTTTATCAAATGGTGACATCCATACAAAGAAAACATAAGTTTCCCATTATTTAGAGGTCTAGCTTATCTGGGGCTTTGATTGATCGGTTTGACCTTCTCAGTTATTGTTGAGCTGGTGAGCCAAGATTCTGGCTGTTTGTAATTATTGTATCAGGCTGTTTGGGTTGGGAATTAGTAATCCCAGGATTTACACTTTCCGTGCAGGGTGGATTTGATTCACCGGCATCAACACTCACTGGTAGGGGAGCAGACTGAAAAGTTGGTGTGGGCCTGTCAGATCTAGTGGAAATAACAGATCCATACTCCTGTTCTGCACATGTTATTTTCATTTGGTTAGCATATCTACGAACAATTAAAACCTCATTTGTTTTTACCATTGTAAGATACAGGTCCTGTACATTGAACAATTTGACCTGGCACCCACTTTTCCCCTCTCCCATAGTTTCTAATACATACACTGTCATTAACTCCAACTCTCTTTCAATGGAACTTTTATCATAATTAACTTTTTGTGCATGCTGATGTTGGGACACAGACTTTTGTACCGTTGGGTGTAATAGATCTAGGTGGGTTTTAACCTGCCTTCCACACAACAGTTCACAAGGAGCAATCCCTGTTGTGATGTGAGGTGTTGTGCGGTATTTTGCCAAAAATCTATTGACTCTCTCCCTAAGAGAAGATTTTGTGCCCATTTTAATCATGGCGCTTTAGAAAATGCCTACCGCTTTTTCTGCTGGATTATATGGGGATGTGGTGATGTGTTCAATACCATTTGCACTGCAAAACAGTTTGAACTCTTGGGCTGTGAAACTAGGCCCATTGTCCAAAACAATCTGATCAGGTAACCCGTGAGTTGAAAATATCTCTTTTAGCTCTATTATTGTGTCAGAAGCAGTAATAGTGTTCATGATTTTGATCTCTAACCATTTTGAGTGGGAACCAATCACCATAAGGAACATCTTATTCATGAAGGGCCCAGCAAAGTCTATATGGATACGCTTCCATGTCTCAATGGGCCAATCCCAGTTTTGTAATGGTGCCTTAACAGGCCGTTTAGAGTGTTATGCACAACTCGAGCAAAGTTTAGCAAAGCGTTCGATATCCGCATCCATGTGTGGCCACCAAAACCACGAACTTGCCAGACTCTTCATCTTTGATACCCCAAGATGAGTGTCATGTAAAGTACTTAGCACTTCATTCTGTAAGGCTCTAGGTATCACCACTCTTGAACCCCAGAGGATGCAACCATCTTCTAGACTTAATTCTAGTTTTCTACACCTAAAAGTTTTCAAGTCTTCTGTTATGGAATCTTCAGGCCAATTCAAACAATGCTCATACACTCTTTTCAAACATTTATCCTTTTGGGTTTCTCTCTTAACATCACTCGCGCTGACATTAGAGTTTTCAATGACAGAAAATAGCATATCAATATCTTTTGGTACATAGCTCATGCTTTGGGTTTTTAACATCAAACGACTGAGGCAATCTGCACTGTTCTCAGACCCTGTTCTGTGCTTTAGCTCATAGTTATAAGCAGCTAATGTTATAGCCCATCTTTGCACTCTAGGTGAGGCATGCTCAGGTAGGGGTTTATGTTCACCAAATAAACCCAGCAGGGGCTTATGATCAGTTACGATAGTAAACTCTCTGCCAAAAACAAACTTGTGGAATTTCTTTATACCAAAAATAAACACTCAACCCTTCCTTGTCTGAGAATAGTTTCTCTCTGCTTGATTGAGGGATCTACTGGCATAAGCAATGGGGCGTTCACCCTATCATCATTATGTGCTAACACTGCACCTACACCATCTGGCGAACCATCACAGATTAAGATAAGTTTCTTCCCTGGGTTGTAGTGAACAAGTAAAGTATCAGAAGGAAGAGCTTCTTTGGCTGCATTGAAAGCAACATCTTGATGTTTAGACCAATGCCAAGGTACATTTTTCTGTAACAGTTTGTACAGTGGAGACAAAATGTTTGATAAATTTCCGATGAACTTTCCATAGTAATTCACCATACGCAAAAAGGCTCTAAGTTGTAGGATGTTTTCTGGTTTAGGTGCTTCTGTGATAGCTTTGGTCTGTTTAATTTGGGGTTTAATAACTTCTTTGTTCAACCTATAACCCAAGAAACTGATTTCTTCCAACATGAACTGGCACATGTCCATGTTGATTTTTAACCTTTTTTACTGACCAACTTCAAGACCCTGCTTAGAGTTTGAAGATGCTCTGTGTCATCTTTGCCTGTTATGTAGAGGTTATCAAAATACCACACACATTTGGGATGTCCTTAAAAATGCTATCCATGACAGCCTGGAATATTCCAGAGCTTGACGAGATTCCAAAACAGAGTGTCTCATATGATACAGACCTTTGTGAGTATTTACAGTGGTATAGCATTTGGATCAGGTGGAGTCCCAATTGTGTGTATGCATGCGAAAAGTCTAGTTCAGTGAATTTTTCACTCTGCTAACTTCAGTGAAATGTCCTCTATGTTAGGGATAGATACCTATTCTGGTCTACCTGCTTGTTAACAGTGTGTTGTAATCGCCACATATTTTAACAGAACCGTCTTTCTTCAGCACCGGTACAATAGCAGTAGCCCAATCTGAGCTTTCAACTTTCTTTATAATACCATTAGTCTCTAGTCTTTCAGTTCTTTTTATATCTTCTCTCTCATCGCGTAAGGTGGAACTCTAGTTTTATGGTACTTAGAGTTTGTGTCTTTCATGTTTATCTTAACACTTCTATCATTGAGTACCATTGGTTCCAAACACAACATTAGTGTCACTTAATGCACTATCTAATGATTTCTTAACTGAGTGAGGTCAATATCATCTGCCTTGTTTACAGACAATAAGCACTTCCAATCAATTTTTAATCTATTTAACCAGTTCCTACTAGTAATGGTGGTCCATCACCTTTCACCACAGGAGAGGAAGCCTAACTCTCTGGCTCCCGTAACACAAGTTGATTTCACACTCTCCCACAACTGAACAAGATCCCTGTATACGTCTGTAACCGGTTAGTACAGGGCTGAAGTGGCTTTCTTTCCTCTTTAATCCTGTCAAAGTCCTTCTCCGTTATGACACTGAGTGATGCACCAGTGTCCAACTGGAAGTCAACACGCTTCCGTTGAGGGTGATGGGACGTTGATCGGAGCGTGGCAACACGATTTCACCGAGAAAAGTTTGAACTCAGGTGCAGGATTAGCGTCTGTGCTGGCATGAAGAGAAATTCTGTCGACGTAATGTTGCCGTTGATGGCGAACTGACCCTGCTGGTTAGGTCGTGCGCCTGACGTTGTAGGGCTTTTGATAAACAGGCTTTGGCAATATGGCATTGTTTGTTGCATTTATAGCAAGTTGCAGACCTGAACTTGCACTGTTGTGGCGTATGTGGGCCATTGCATCTGTAGCTTTTGTCGGATTAAACTTTATGTTCTCGTGTGTTGTTTTTCTTGTAGTTTGGTTTGTGATCAGTACTTAGGCACACAATCATCCGAACCTATTATCAGGGACTTATCACTAAGCCATCAGATCTACCCGTTGCGCCTCACTTACAACTTTTACAAACGGACCGTTGTCCAGGGGACAAGTGGGTATATGATTAAATTTGGTCTTTGAACATTCCAAAGGGATCGGAATAAACATTGTATATGAAAAATATTATTATCACTGCATGTATATAGTGTACAATATCAACATATATGCACTCTATGTACCTTATAACTTTCAGTCTAAATAATTTGGGTTGCCAATTTGGCGTAAATCTAGTAAAATATTCTGGCAAGCTAACTGATAAACACATGGTAATAATACTTATCAACAGTAAAATAATTTATAAAATATACGAACATTTCAAAATAAAATGTGATAATGAATACGATAAATGCCTGAAATACAGTCAACCTATGTAAACAATCTTAGACCTAATTCATTTTATCTGTAAACGAGCTGGAGGTTTAATAATGCGACCAGCTCTCTAAACAACAACGGAATGAGTTTTCTGCGGCGACCTATCATCGCCACATCTAGTGGTAACAGATGTTTGTGAATGCTTCAATCTGTCATCACTGTCCTGCTTTGAGTTTTCATCAACGTTATCATCGTTATCAACAGGATACTGTTCATTTTCCAATTCGAGATAATGGACCCTCTGCACTGGTCGTACAAATATGCAATCAGCAGCTCTGATCTCAATAGTTCCGACACAACCATCTCGCCCAGGTAAAAAACGAACAACTCGAGCTTAAGGCCACCGCAGCCTTGAACTGTTATCTTCTCTGAGTAAACCAGAGAACATATCTTAACCGGAGAACCGGAGAACTTAGGTGTAGACCCGACAAGAGGCAGGTTTCGAGATCCCAGAATTTATTCAATTGCCTTTTAATCTGTAACGAAGCTTCTCTTTCCATAGCTCCACTAACAATTGGGTCTCTTGCTTCCCCCGCTGGTTTATGGCTATTATGACGCCCAAGCAGGAAATGAGCAGGTGACAATGCCTCATTGCACTCAGGGTCATCAGAGACATAAATCAGAGGTCTACCATTTATGCAAGACTCTATTTCGAACAAGACAGTTTCCAGCTCTACTCTACTCGAACTCCGGTTTCCAATTGTCATTTTAAAGATTGCTTTACTGAACGCACTCGTCTTTCCCAAACCCCACCTCTCCAAAGAGCTCTAGGAGCGTTAAATATCATCTAGGACCGTCATTGTATAACGATCAGCAATATGTATTGCCGCCGCTTGAAATGTCTTCGCGTTGTCAGATAGTATTTTAGAGGACATTCCTCGTCTCGCAACAAAACGTCTGAACGCGAGTAGAAAATCACTCAATGACAAACTTCCACAAAGCTCAATATGAACTACTCTAACCATACAACATGTAAAGAGTAAGATATAGAATTTCTTCCCTACAGCATCCACAGTGATAAAGGACCTGCATAGTCAACACCAGTTACTAAAGGGATTGGCACGAACCAGGCGCTAATGGGGTAGGGGATAAATTGATTCTGAACATTGTTGAGAGTCCAATCGTTGACAACGAACGTACTTCCGCTTAACCCTTTTTATCAGAGACCTTAGACCTATTATCCAAAACTGATTTCTCAAAGATGCCATCACTTGTGACACTCCTGCATGTTTTAACGCAATGTGTTCTCTGCGCACTAATAACAAGGTCAAATGACACTTTGGCAGAATGATAGGAAACTTTTCATTCAAGATAAGATCAGAAAGTTGAAGCCGACCTCTCATCTTCAACAGTCCTCGTTTGTCAAAAAAGGGATCCATTTTATACAAGACCGACGTCCTTTTAACCTGCTTATTATTTTGAAGACACTCGATTTCTTCAGCAAAATGTAAACTTTGTATGTACAACAACTTCAATTTGGCAAACTCAAGTTCATCAACACACAACTTATGATGTGTCGTTTCCACAAGATTTCTTCTTCTTCTTGAATTATTTATGAATCGGAAAATCCAACCAAATATTCTAATAGACTTAGAGAAATCTCCCCATCGTGTAAAATCCAATACTGAATCAGCTTTAGCTGCACACACTGTGACACTAGTGGTTGCTGATTCCTCACTTACCACATGGCTACCCTCATTGACTTCGTCCATTAAATTATTAGGACCTTTGAGCCACGATGGACCTTGAAACCACAACGGTTTGTTCAGAATTTCCTCAACTGACAATCCTCTGGTTAAACAATCGGCGGGGTTCTCTTTCCCTATACAATGATGCCATGACTCGGGTGCAGTAAGCTCTTGAATTTGAGCTACACGGTTGCACACAAACATTTTCCACCGAGTCGGCTCACTACGGGTCCACTGCAGTACCACAGACGAATCAGTCTAATAAAAGTACTTTGCACTGTCTGGGAGCTGTAAACTATTGACAACAGAACGGAGAAGTTTAGCACCAACAACGGCTCCCAGCAACTCCAGTCTTGGAAGTGTGACAGGCTTTAAAGAACTAACTCTAGCCTTTGACAACAACAAAGAAATAGAGAATGAACCATCAACTTCAAGAACTTTCAAATAGATCACAGCAACATAACCCTGAGAGAACTATCACAAAAACAATGAAGTTCCACAGATTGTTTTGCTTTCCACGTGAGAGAAACAAAACATCTTGGAATCGATAACTCTCGCAACCTAAGCAAATCTCCAGCCCATGCCGAAAACCGTTTTCTCAACTCGAACTCAACGTGCTAATCCCAATCAAGTCCCAACGTCCACACTTCTTGAAACAATATTTTGACAGACATGATAATGGGGGAGATAAGCCCAAGTGGATCAAATGTCTTGGCTATGCAACTCAAAATCAACAGTTTTGTAACTGACACATTCTCTGGAACCATGATCCCATCAAAGGTGAAAGTGTCTTCGACTGGATTCCAACTTTGACAGAGTCATTTTCTAAGCTTTTGTCTTCGAAATGTCTATGAATATTTTCTGCAACCTTTGAACTATTCAAAGAAAATTTGAATAACTTCATGCCAGCTTCACTCATGACTTTTGAAGCTTCAGACATGAGATCTATAACATCGTCCACACTGTCGCCTTCCGATAGCCAATCATCGCAATACATGTTCTCAGACAATTCTTTGATGGCTGTGGTGGCTGGATACTGTGACAGGTGATGACGAATGGTGGCATTCAGGAGAAATGAACTTGCTTTGTTTCCAAACGGGACAGTGTTATGCGCATATCGCGAACTATGTTGTCAATCTGCCAGAAAAACCGATGTACATCGCGATCTTCTGGTCTGACACTAATCTGGAGAAAAGCCTTCTCTATGTCGGAGCATAAGGCTACTTTATGTCTTCTAAATCGCATGAGCACATCGCTCAACAGAGGCAACAGGTTTGGGCCTGTTTCCATACAGTCATTTAGAGAGATAGTGTTTGGTCCGTAGGCAGAAGCATCAAATACAGGGCGTATCTTAGTTGAAAGGCTGGACATCTTAACAACTGGTCTGTGAGGCAAATAGAATTTTGAATTTGTCATGTTCCGACCTTCATCCAAGGGTACCTCCTCAATGATACTGTCTGCCTCCATTTTCCGAAAAACATTATCATATCCATTTTCAGTATTTAATCTCTTGATAACTTTCTCTCAAGATTATAAAGTCCCTGCCTAGCTTGAGACTCATTGCACTGCAATTGCGGCTTCTTTGATTCTACCCAAGGTAGAGCCACTTGATACCTATTGTCTACATACTCAATCCTTTTTGAAAACACTTTCATAAATTTGGATTCATATGGTGCATTCTTATCATGACAGCATTTTAAGTATTCAAGATCCCACAATTTTCTAAAGTCAGATTGTGGAATGTCTGTCAAGCAGAGCAGTTGTCTGCAGGAGTCAAGTGCTTTGTTACTCAGGTTCGAATATGCACCAGAGAGGACACATGGTCCTAAGACAGTTTGTTGGGCAACAAGCCCAGGACAACACACGCAAGAATCTGTCTTGATGAGTTTCCAATAATAATCCTGACCAATCAAGATATCAATGCTTACCTTTTTATCACAGTGGATATCTTCTGAGAATGTACACTCTTGAAAGTGTGATAATACATCCATGTGAATTGCCGGCCTGAACATTGCCACGCAAATGACCTGAACCTCTGTAAGTAATAAGGTTTCTTTCCCTTCACAGGGCAAATCAAATCTCACAGCATAAACATTTCTCAAGGCCTTTTCTGAAGGTTTATCTGACTCAAAGGCAGACACATTCAAGCCTTCTCTGCCATAAAAGGAAGGTTTTGTTCTTTTGACAGCTCTGCTCGAGATGAAACTTCTATCTGATCCACTGTCGAACAAAACTGTCAAAGAGACACCCTTCATATTATTCTTCATTGTTTGTAATACAGTGTTTTTGTTTGTAAGTTTGCTTCGACAAAAGGCAACATTGATACTTTTCGGGATTTTCAGTTTGATCAAAACTGGAGTTGAAATTTGTATTGCTCGATTTTGTTTTCATTTGCCCGTTACTACAAAACCTCTCATTGTGTTTATGGCCACCAATTTTACATTTTGAGTAGCACCGTTTCGCAACATTACCCTTTGTGAAGCAAACCCAACAAAGATTATTCTCTTTGATCTTATCCTGAACATTTTCTGTCTTCATGGTAAAAACTTTCCTACATTTGCTATTGCCATGTTTTCCACCACAGAATGAACACAATAAGTAATTCCTGATGACAACGTAAGAGCTGAGGCGGTAGAACGAATGTTGGGATTTGCTTTGCATTCACGATGACTCTGTAATGTAGGTACAGGTACACAGCTCTGTGAACGTTCACGATTCTCGATTTCGTTGTGTAGGAAGTCCATAAGAACGCTAAATCTCCTTCCTTTTTGTGACTTTTCCTTGCCCACATGAGTCTGATGTCCGGAGGTAAGCGACTGACGATAAGCGGTGTGAGCACCAGTCCATAATTTGTGCCGTCCACGCCCATGTTTTCGAGGCTTCTGGTGCTGATCTGAAGTTTTTTAAAGACGGCCCATAAGGCTTTGATGCTTTTTGCACTATGTAAAATCGACTGTTAGCAAATTTTGCACATGTCCAAAAATAATGCGTTCTTTTCGCCCCAAACGGTCTTTTAAGATATCCATGGCAATTCTATAATTTTCGACAGTAAGAGCAAGGCCCTCAATCGCCGTTTTTGCTTCACCAACAAGAGAAGCCTGCAGGTAGCTAAACTTGGCAACTTCTGGTAACGTCGTTTTGTCAATGATCGCTGGAAATCTGTCAAATAACGAAGGCCATTCTGCAAAGTCGCCTCTGAAGTTTGATATTTCTATTTTAGGAAGTTGTGGGCTGGCCCCACCTTGACAGAGCCCCAACGATGATGATGAGTTTGACAGGGAGCTGGTTTGGCCCTGAATCGGAGTTGTCAATTCATTCAGTTTTCGCCGGGCTACAGCAATAATGGCGTTTGATTGGCTGACATATTCTTCAGCTTCATCCACGTCAGCCATCAATTCACTCGAATCTATCGTCATTTCATACTGATCCATACCCTAGCATGTTAACGCGTTCTCTATGACAAAAATCAATATTTTAATTAATAGCAAGCGAAGCCAATTTTTGTGAGCGATAATTAAAGAAAAAGAAAAGCTATCAAATATTATTTATAAATTACGCGCCTAAGAATGTGACTTCCTTAAAACAATCATTTTTTAGTTTTGTTTATGAATGACGTGCCTTAGAATGTGACTTCCTTAAAAAAATTATTTTTAAAAGTCTTTTTTATAACTGATGTGCCTAAGAATGTGACTTCCTTTAAACATTCATTTTTGTTTTGTTTATGAATGACATGCCTAAGAATGTGACTCCCTTAAAACAATCATTTTTTTTGTTTTGTTTATGAATGACATGCCTATGAATGTTACTTCCTTAAAACATTCATTTTTGTTGTTTTGTTTATGAATGACGTGCCTAAGAATGTGACTTCCTTAAAACATTCATTTTTATTGTTTTCTTTATGAATGACGTCCCTAAGAATGTGACTTCCTTAAAACATTCATTTTTGTTGTTTTGTTTATGAATGACGTCCCTAAGAATGTGACTTCCTTAAAACATTCATTTTTGTTGTTTTGTTTATGAGTGACGTGCCTATGAATGTGACTTCCTTAAAACAATGATTTAAAAAAAAAACAAATTATGATTGACGTTCCTAAGAATGTGACTTCCTTAAAACATTCATGTTATAATAGTCTTTTTTATAACTGATGTGCCTAAGAATGTGACTTCCTTAAAACAATAATTTTAAAGGTTTTTTTATGAATGACGTGCCTAAAAGTGTGACTTCCTTAAAACAATCATTTTTTAAATAGTTTTTTTAAATGAATGACCAGCCAATAATGTTAAGTCTGCACCCCTTCCTATTCTAATGTGTTTTCCTCAATAACACAACACCAATATTCTATTTACTGACCTAATAGGCAACAAATCTTGTGTGAGTGATGAACGATCATAAAAGAAAAACAATCATTTGCTGTTTGTTCATAAATGACGTACCGTCGAATGTTATCTTTGCATATCTTAGTAGAAGTGATACAAAGCTGCTAAAACGGTGGACTGTAAAACAAAAATAATGACCAAAAATAAACTTTGAAAAGGATAGAAATACCAAACTCGGAACATTTTGGGAGCAAAACATTTCTTCAGTCAATAACGAAAACAATATAAAGGTTAATACATCACTTAAAACCCAAGCAGACCTTATATATATATATATATATATATATATATATATATATATATATATATATATATATATATATATATATATATATATATATATATATATATATATATATATATAGGGTGTTCATAAAGTCTGGGTACATGGTAATAGTACAAATTCCTCTTTAAAAACTCAATCTTATGCGATTCTGTATCTGTATGGTTGGCGCTGAAGAAACCAATGGTCTGGTTGTATTTCAGTGGCGTCCTCATTGGGCGCGGGCCCATGTCAGTCGGGCTTTGAAATCGTTTAAGTGTGATTCCATGATGACCAGTTCATCCAGCCCATTCCACTCCGAGATAGTTCAAATGAAGAAAGAATTTCTGTAGTTTTGTGTTCTTGTCTGTGGGATTTTGAAGCAGTTCGAATTGTTTGTGGCGTATCTCTCAATGGGGTTTTCGGTTATGTGGTTGGCAAAAGTGAGTACTCGGATTTTCTTTTGTTTGGTCGTGGAGTAAAAAAGGAGTCTGCCTTTATTGATGGTATTTGATCTGTTATAATCTTGAACATGAATGACAGACGGGTTTCTTTTCTTCTTTGTTGGAGGCCGATGAGATTTCTTTCTGCTAACATTGTTGTCATGCATCCTGGGGTTCTGCTCTTATAGTTCCCAGTTATGAACCGAGCGCCTTGTCTCTGGACTCTCAAGTTTTTGAATATCCTCTTTCAAGTAGGGGTCCCAAGCAACTGCTCCGTATTCCAATTGTGATCTCACAATTGCGAGGTAGGCGTTTTGTTTGCATGACGTTGGGGCGTGGCTAAGATTTCGGCGGAGAAACGCGAGGGTGCAGCTTGCCTTTTGGGTTATTTTGTTAATGTGTTTCCCCAATTTCAAGTCCTTTGAGAAGGTGATGCCAAGGTATGGGTTATCGTCGACTTGTTTCAGGACGGTGTTGTTTAACTTGTAGGTCTCATTGTACTTTTTAGCTGTGCTGAGGATGTAGCATTTGTTTGCGTTAAATTTCATTCCCCAATCATTAGCCCACTGTTCGAGACTATTCAAGTCCTCTTGTAGCAATTTTTGATCATTTGCAGATTTTATTGTTCGGTATATTAAACAGTCATCGGCAAATAACCTAATCTGAGATTTTACTCGTAGAGGTAGGTCATTGATGAAACAAAGAAATAGTATGGGTCCTAGCACCGTTCCCTGTGGTACTACAGATATGACTGGAGATTCATCCGCTGACGTGCCATCTAGGACTACTTTCATGGTACGTTTTGTGAGGAAATTACAAAGCCATGTGTAAATTGATGTAAATGAATAGTATTTTAACTATACATGACCCCTTCTTCAGTGAAGAAAAGCATCATGCAGCCAAATCTCCACAATCTATAAATAGATGGGGAAGTACGACATGTACCCAGACATTGTAGACACCCTATATATATGAGGCTGTGTCAAAAGGTCGTCTTCGAATTAATCGTCAAAAGCATATAATTCAGCACTACTTATTTGGAAACACTAAGATGGATATGTTTTTCATCAGTTTTTCTGGGTACGAGTAATTAAAAATAAACCAAAACCTCAAAGTTTTTTTGAAAATTATTTAACTCTCTCCTTACCAGCCATTTTTAGGATTTTCCCCAAAGATTCACACCCAACTAACACAAAAACAGATTTTTTATCATTCAAACACAATAGCAATAAAGTTCTTGCGATACATAGAGTGATCTAGTTTCTTTAGCAAAACATTCTCTAGAACACATTATTCATTTTCTTTAAATTTTATGATGTAGGTACAAGAGTAATTTGAATTTTAAAAATGGTGGTTGCATTGGTTAGAATGTGACGATTTTCCTGTAGTTGGTAAGGAGAGGGTAAACCGAGACAAACTGATGAAAACGAATAATATCTCATTTAGTTTTCCAAATAAATCATTATTGTTTTGGGTTTTAAATTGTGGTGACTCACATGAAAAGAACTTTTTTTGGCACATCCTCATAACCTCTCTCTCTCTCTCTCTCTCTCTCTCTCTCTCTCTCTCTCTCTCTCTCTCTATATATATATATATATATATATATATATATATATATATATATATATATATATATATATATATATATATATATTGAATCGTGTTGGATACAAATATGGTACGAATAGTGCTCGACATGTAGCAATGGAGCGAATAATTATTTTAATATTTACCACAATGTTGGAGTCAATCCACATCAATGTTTCAGCCCTTTTCAGCCATCGTCAAGACTGGCGATGGCTGAAAAGGCCTGAAACATCGATGTAGTCTGACTCCAACATTGTGGTAAATGTGACCCTCCGCCTCGAAGCGGTATTAAGTCGGGATTTGGAAAACGAAGAAAACCGGTTTTAAAGTGGAAATGGTCAAAATTATCAAATTTCAGTTTTTGGTTGTTTCAGAAACTTTCAATCATTTTTCTACATGAAAACATAATAATTCAACATAAATATTGACGATAAGTTATATAAATTTCAAGTTTTAAAATGCAACTATCAGTGACACATTCAAAACGAGAGTTGACTTTCTCTCAGAGAGCCACCCTTTCCAAGGCTTTGTAATACCGAGTCTTTTTCTCCACCAATAAG
>NW_027622512.1:53767-66267 GCF_034508935.2 Berghia stephanieae
AACAACAACAACAATATTGCATATGCTTATTATCAGCAATGTTCAGGAACTTTTAGAATAAAATGTTGGGAAATAATGTGACCAAAGCATATATTATTTAGCGACATTGTGTCACTTGTGACATTAGACCGATGACACCATTACTTATGTCACAAGCAATACCAAATAGCAATTTTGACAATATATCATTAATTTCGGTCAAACCAGTGTAATAACCACAGTTAAATATCGAATTTAATAATATTTCAGAAACCAAAGACTTCAAAAATAGAAATATACATGGAAATTAGAGCATCTGAATGTGACTTGTGACATAAGACCGGTGACACCATTACTTATGTCACAAGCAACACCAAATCACACTTTCGTCCATAATATATCATTATTTTCAGTCAAAAAAGCACAATAACCTACTCTAAAATGAAATTCAATAATATTTTAAGAAACTAAATACTTTCAAATTGGAAATATACTTAGAAATTAGTAATACCATTGTTGCTATTACTTTGGTCAAAATCGGCACTAGAACGCAATTTTGCCCCAATAAATCAATAATAGCAACTGAACACATGTAATATAGCCTGTCAAAATGTAATTCAATGACATTTCAAGCTTTGAAGAACATGAAAACAGAAATACATTAGAAACTTCAAACTTAAGTATCACCTGTGACATTTTAACCAATGACACCAATGGTCATAAAAAGTACCAGAAATCACACAAACACTAGATAGATATCAGCCATGGTAATGAATTCATGTAACCATATGGTAACATCCACTCTACTGCTCAAATCTGCAAGTGTGTAGTAATTTAGTGTGTTAATAGTAAATCAAATGAATTTTCTTGACAACCCTGCTTTTATTTGGATTCGTCAAAAGCTTGAGTTTTGTCTTTTTCTTGATTGATACAACCCTGAAACATAAAACATTAGAATTACAAGGAAATAATTAATTGTGTCAAAATCACAGTCTTATGTGAGATGTCATAATATCATATTTGTAAATAGAATAACAGCTGAAGACATAATTTTTTGGTGGCACTTTGTAATATCCAATATCAAGTGTTGCTTGTGACAATGTAAAATAGCGATGACACCAAAGTTCAACTTACCTTTTCTGCCTGGAGCCACGCTTGAAAGGCAACTGAAAGTGCTGCACTTCAAAGACTGGTAAGAAGGGTGGATCAAAATTGCGAATCACCATTTAACGAAACAAACTTCCACGTGTTCACGCATGCCGTGTTGCTTGTGACAAATGACACCAAAACCAATAAACCTCAATATCGGCAAAACGATATACATTTACTCCAAGATTTGAGTTCGGTTATTAAATCTATGCTTTTTTCCTCATAATATATATTAAACATGAGCTTTAAACTTTCGTGTCGAGTCTTAGTATTGTGCTGTGTTTGATGACACCAAAGGTCACAAGCAACACCAACTTTTTAAGAACTCTATATGAAACTTAATCAGATATGTAATATACTGCAATTGCGTTTAAAAGTAAATTTTGGCTTTATACATTTAGTCAAATTTCAATCACGTGAGCTAAAATATCACATTTAATTTCTACATGATTTCTAAAAGGTGATGCGTTGATCTCGTTTTAAGCACATGCCAAACAGCATTCAAATATCACTTTCAAGGTGTTTATTTTATTTTCTGTTGAACAAAGTATGTTGAGCTATCTCATTTTATCTCTTCTTTATAATATAAATTGATTACAAGCATTAACCCAAAGACAACAGCCCATAATTAAATAAAAAGAATTTTTTTAACACTGGTATCAGACGGGCATCTTTTGACCTTGGCTCAAATATATACTCGTATATATATATATATATATATATATATATATATATATATATATATATATATATATATATATATATGTGTGTGTGTAACTCTATATATATATGTAACTCTCTCCCTATCTCTCTGTCTATCTATCTATTTAAATATATATATATATATATATATATAATATATATATATATATATATATATATATATATATATTATATATATATATGTTACTCTCTCTCTATCTCTCCTTCTATCTCTATCCTCCTTGCCTACCACCATTTTGATATTGTAAGCCATGAGACATCTACCTAAGGTACCTCTTTTGCAGACCCTATTTTTCTGACAGGTAGGCATCCTTCCGTCTCAAGAGACGATGGTTTGCGCCCTGTATGGCTTTAGTCTCATCAGTCCTGTTGAGAGCAACGACGGGTGTGACTCAGCAGACCAATCCTTGGATGGCAGTCTCTACCGCAGTTGTTGCACACGTAGTTTGACTGTGTGTTTGGCATTTGGATCTGATGCCTTTCTTTCCTCATTACCTCCTCTCCTCAAACTTTGTCTTTCTCCTTCCCACCCCTCTCCAATCCCTCCATCACCGCATATCTCCAGCCGCGGCGGTCGTCAGCAAGCGACTCCCAGTGTTTGAGTCGATGCCTGTCAATTTCATGTCTCGTTTGCAGACATCATAGAAGCGCAGAACGGCCAGTTGGTCGCCGTCCAGAGGCTAGTTCACCGTATATGATGTCTTTGGGTATACGTCCATCGTCCATCCTGTGTACGTGACCAAGCCATCGCAAACGTCGCTGGCAGAGCATGAGATGCATACTGAAGGAGTTCGCTCTATCTAGCACTGCATTGTTAGTGAGTCTGTCCTGCCACCTGATGCCGAGAATTCGTCGTAGACAGCGAATGTGGAAGTTTTCCAGGCGATTCTCCTGTCTGGCATATGTTGTCCAGGATTCACTACCATACAGTAGGCTACTGAGTACACATGCCTGGTATACTCTGAGTTTGGTGTTCAAAGTAAGTTGGTTGTTGGTCCACACTCTCTTGCTCAGTTGCGCCATGACAATGGCAGCTTTGGCGATGCTCTTGTCTAATTAATAATAATAATAATAATAATAATAATAATAATAATAATAATAATAATAATAATAATAATAATAATAATAATAATAATAATAATAATAATATAATAAGTGAGTTGGTTGTTGGTCCACACTCTCTTGCTCAGTTTGCGCCATGACAATGGCAGCTTTGGCGATGCTCTTGTCTAATTAATAATATAATAAAATAAATAATAATAATAAAATAATAATAATAATAATAATAATAATAATAATAATAATAATGATAATAATAAAATAATAATAATAATAATAGTAATAATAATAATAATAAAAATAATATAATAATAATAATAATAATAATAATAATAATAATAATAATTAATAATAATAATAAAATAATAATAATGATAATAAATAATAATAGTATAATAATAATAATATATAATAATTATATAATAATAATAATAATATATAATAATAATAATAACAAATAATAATAATAATTAAAATAATAAATAATAATAATAATGATAATAATAATAATAATAATAATAATAATAATAATAATAATAATAATAATGATAATAGTAATAATAATAATAATAATAATAATAATAATAATAATAATAATAATAATAATATAATAATAATAATAATCATAATAATAACAATATAATAATAATAATAAATAATAAATAATAATAATAATAATAATAATAATAATAATAAAAATAATAATAATAATAATAATAATAATAATAATAATAACAACAACAACATAATAATAATAATAATAATAATAATAATAATAATAATAATAAATAATAATAATAATAATATAATAATAATAATAATGATAATGAATAATAATAATATAATAATAATAATAATAATAATAATAATAATAATAATATAATTAATAATAATAATAATAGTAATAATAATAATCAATAATAATAACAACAATAATAACAATAATAATAATAATAATAATAATAATAATAATAATAATAATAATAATAATATAATAATAATAATTAATATAATAATAATAATAATAATAATAATAATAATAATAATAATAATAACAATAATAATAATAATAACAATACATATAACAGTATGACTACTGATAGTAGGTTTTGAATTCTGGGATAAATATAGATAATAGTGTCGGTGCCATTAAACGTAAAATAAATGAAAGACTATCATTGATTAATACTCACAGCCTGTTAGTCATACATGGATGGGATAAAGTAACGACAAAAAAAAAAAAGATTACACCTTTCAGTAAATATTGTTAAATAATTATTTTTGAATGAATTGTATAAAAAGATGAAAACTTGGTATTTTTTTTATGCGCAATTTACAACAAAAGTGCTCAAATCTTTCTACAATGTGTCCTCAGTCTTCAGCGTTTACTTACAAAGTGGACGAAATTTGACCCCAGTAAGGAGATATTACAATATTTTTGTTAACGGCCATTTATCTATTTTACACCTGAGTTCAGTGAGATAATTTGAGTAAAGATTTATATATATATATATTTATATTATATATATTACATATTATATTATCTATATATTTTATATATATATATATAGATATATATATATATATAGATATATTATATACATGTATATAAATATATCAATTTATCTCTCTCTGTCCGTTTGTCTGTCTCTGCCTATCTTACTCTCTCTCTCTCTCTCACTTTTCTTTTCTCTCCCTTCTCTCTTCTATTTCTCTCTCTCTCTCTCTCTCTCTCTCTTCTCTCTCTTTCTTTCTCTCTCTCTCTAGTATTGATGGTGGCAACGGTTTTTGGTATTGGTATTTTTAAATTGCAAATGTTATTGATATTGATGACAATATAATAATTGATATACATAGTCTATCATTGATTGATAATCACAAACTGTTATTCACACATGGATGGGATAAATTTAACGACAAAAAAACAAAACAAAACATTACTCTTTTCAGTAAATATAGTTAAATAATTATTTTTTGAATGAATTTTTAAAAAACACCGAAAACTTGCTATTTTTTATACCGCAATTAACACTAAAAGTGCTCAATTTTTTTTAGAATGTGTACCCAATCTTCAGCGTTACTTAACAAAGTGGACGAAATTTGACGCCTGTTAGGAGATATGACAATATTTTCAGATACACAACAACACTGTTAACGGCCATTTATTTATTTTACACCTGAGTTCAGTGAGATAATTTGAGTAAAGATTGTGTCTCAATGTCTCAACCATGTAATTTGGTGAACAGGCTCGAACCGAGAACCTTCCGATTGGGAAAACGAATGTCGTACCTCAAGACCATATAACAGTACAAATGTTAAAATTATTAAATTAAATGTTTATATGTTGTGATTCTCGTTCTATTAAAATGTATTTAACATGTTCATCCCATCTACTCCCATATTCTTAGGTGTGTTCATTAAGGAAGTTGAGCCATCCTCTCTATCTCTCTCTTCTCTTCTCTCTCTCTCTCTTTCTCCTCTCTCTCTCTCTCTCTCTCTAGTAAATTTATGGTGGTAACCGTATTGGTATTGGTATTGTTGATAGCAAGTGCTATTGATATTGATGAAAATATAATAATTGATATAGATAATAAAAGTAATAATAATAATAATAATAATAATAATAATAATAATAATAATAATAATAATAATAATAATAATATTTAATAATAATAATAATAATAATAATAATAATAATAAAAAATAATAATAATAATAATAATTTAAATACATATAACAGTATGACTACTGATAGTAGGTTTTGAATTCTGGGATAAATATAGATAATAGTGTCGGTGCCATTAAACGTAAAATAAATGAAAGACTATCATTGATTGATACTCACAGTCTGTTAGTCCACACATGGATGGGATAAAGTAACGACAAAAAAAAAGATACGCCTTTCAGTAAATATGTTAAATAATTATTTTTGAATGAATTGTATAAAAACATGAAAACTTGGTATTTTTTTATAGCGCAATTTACAACAAAAGTGCTCAAATCTTTCTACAATGTGTCCTCAGTCTTCAGCGTTACTTAACAAAGTGGACGAAATTTGACGCCAGTAAGGAGATATTACAATATTTTGTTAACGGCCATTTATCTATTTTACACCTGAGTTCAGTGAGATAATTTGAGTAAATATTTATTATATATATATATATATATATATATATATTTATATATATATATTCATGTATATAAATATATCAATTTATCTCTCTCTGTCCGTTTGTCTGTCTCTGCCTATCTTACTCTCTCTCTCTCTCTCTCTCTCACTTTCTCTCTCTCTCCCCCTCTCTCTCTATTTCTCTCTCTCTCTCTCTCTCTCTCTCTCTCTCTCTAGTATTGATGGTGGCAACGGTATTGGTATTGGTATTGTTAATTGCAAATGTTATTGATATTGATGAAAATATAATAATTGATATAGATAGTCTATCATTGATTGATAATCACAAAATGTTATTCACACATGGATGGGAGAAAGTAACGACAAAGAAAAAACATTACGCTTTTCAGTAAATATAGTTAAATAATTATTTTTTTGAATGAATTGTATAAAAACACGAAAACTTGATATTTTTTATAGCGCAATTTACACTAAAAGTGCTCAATTTTTTTTTAGAATGTGTACCCAATCTTCAGCGTTACTTAACAAAGTGGACGAAATTTGACGCCTGTTAGGAGATATGACAATATTTTCAGACACACACAACACTGTTAACGGCCATTTATTTATTTTACACCTGAGTTCAGTGAGATAATTTGAGTAAAGATTGTGTCTCAATGTCTCAACCATGTAATTTGGTGAACAATGCTCGAACCAAGAACCTTCCGATTCGAAAACGAATGTCGTACAACAGGACCATATAACAGTACAAATATTAAATATATTAAATTTTATATGTTGTCTATATGTTGTGATTCTCGTTCTATTAAAATGTATTAACATGTTCATCCCATCTACTCCTATATTCCTTAGGTGTGTCCTCTCTCTCTCTCTCTCTCTCTCTCTCTCTCTCTCTCTCTCTCTCTCTCTCTCTCTTCTTCTTCTTCTTCTTCTTCTTCTTCTTCTTCTTCTTCTTCATTATATCTTCTTCTTCTCTCTTCTTCTTCTTCTTCTTCTTCTTCTCTTCTTCTTCTCTTCTTCTTCTTCTTCTTCTTCTTCTTCTTCTTCTTCTTCTTCTTCTTCTTCTTCTTCTTCTTCTTCTTCTTCTTCTTCTTCTTCTTCTTCTTCTTCTTCTTCTTCTTTTTCTTTTTCTTCTTCTTCTCTCTCTCTCTCTCTGGCAATAATGCTGATATCGATATTGATGTCGACACTTTTCATATTATTATTGATGGTCGTAACCGTGATGGTATTGATCTTGATCATTGCAACACTGTTATTAGGTTTCACAGAAACAAAGTAATTGATACAGATGGGAATAAATATAACAGTATGGCAATTGTTCTTGGGTTTTGAATTCTGGGATAAATATAGATAATAGTGTCGGTGTAATTAAACTTAATATAAATGAAAGACTATAACTGATTGATACTTACATACTGTTAGTCACACATGGATGTGAGAAAATGACCAAAAAAAATTATTACGCATTCAGTAAAAATATCCAATTATTATTTTTGAATCAATTGTATAACAACACAAAAACGTGATCTTTTATATAGCGCAATATACACTAAATTTGCTCATAGTGCTTTACAGTGTGTTCCAAGTATTTAGATTCATTTTACAAGTATGACGCCAGTGAGGGGATATTACAATATGTTCAGCCACAGACAACGCAGTGAACGGACAGGAATTAATTTTACACTTGAGTTCAGTGAAAGAATATGAGTAAAGATGTTTCCCAAGAACTTAACTATCTCGTCCGTTTGTCTATCTCTGTCTATCTTTCTCTCTCCCTCTTTGCTTATCACATTTTGATATTGTAAGCCTAGAAACATCTATCTGAGGTGGATTTTTACTTTTATAATTCCTATTTGTCTGTCAACAATTGATGATATTATTTTTATGAATGCTGATATTTTATGATTATGATGGAAAGAACGCTAATATTGGTATCAATGATGGTGGTAATCGTGATGGTATTGGTATTGTTCATTGAATTAGTGTTATTGGTAATGATGAAAACAAAATAATTGAGATAGATAAGAATCTCTCTCTCTCTCTCTCTCTCTCTCTCTCTCTCTGTCTATCTCTCTCTCTCACTCACTCTATCTATCAATCTATCTATCTCACATTTTGTAGTTCTTTATCGATCTCTATAACTTTTGGCCTACAACATTTTGATACTATGTACCATGAGACATCTATCTTTTAGTTTTTTTGTCTGCCAACATTGATGATATTGGTATTGACGATGGCAACTGTGTTGCTGTTGGTATTGATGATGGCAATTCTGCTGATATTGGTATTGATAATGGAAAGAATGCTGATATTGGTATTGATGGCAAAAGTGTAGATTTTAGAATTGATGGTGGTAACCGTGTTGGTATTGGTATTGTTCATTGCAACAGTATTTTTGATTTTGATTTCAACAAAGTAATTGATATAGATAATGATACATATAACAGTATGGCTATTGATATTTGGTTTCGAATACTGGGATAACTATAGATAATAGATTCGGTGCCATTAAGAGTAAAATACACGAAAGACTATAATTGGTTGATATTTACTTTCTGTTAGTCACACATTGATGCGGAAAGTAAGAACATAACGTAACGCCCCTCAGTAAACATTGTTAAATTATTATTTTCTGAATCAATTAAAAAAACATAACAACTTGATCTTTTGTATAGCACTTACACACTAAACGTACTCAAAGTGCTTTAGAATGCATCTCCAGTCACGTAACAAGTAGAACGGACATGAAGCCAGTTATGGGATATTACAATATTTTCTGACACAGACAACTCTTTTAACCGCCAGGAACTCATTTTACACCTAACTTTGTTGAGAGAATGTAAGTAAATTTTCTTTCCCAAGGACTCAAATAATTGCTGAACGAGGTTCGTACCCAGACCATTCAATCCTAAAACGAGTGTTATACCTCAAAACCACATAGCCGCAACAATTGTAATATATTAAATGTTTAACTGTTTTTAAACCGTTGTAATTATCATTCTTTTAAAATAGATTAAATGTTAATTCCGTCTACTCCTATATTCCTTAGGTGTGTTCACTTACGGCAGTTGAGCCATACACTCTCTCTATCTATCTACCTCTCTTACTATCTCTCTCTCTCTCTCTGTCTGTCTATCTCTATCCCACTTTGTATAGACGTTTTAACATTGTGAGCCATGAGACATCTATCTAAGGTTCCTTTTTATTTTACCGTGTTGATATTGGAATTGATGCTGGCAAGAATTCTGATATTGTTATTGATGGCAACATTGTTAATCTTAGTGTTGATGGTGGTAACCGCATTGGTATTGGTATTGTTGATTGCAACAATATTATGATATACATTTTAATTAATAAATCTGTATGGCTATTGATATTGGTGTTTGAATTCTGGGATTCCTATAGATAATAGTGTCGGTGTCATTAAGGGTGAAACAACTGAAAGACAATAATTGATTGATACTTACAAACTGTTAGTCACGTATGGATGGGAGAAAGTAACAAAAATAATAGATTACGTCTTGCAGCAAATACATTTAAATTATTATTATTTGAATAAATTGTTTAAAAACATAACAACCCCACCTTTTGTCCAGCACAATAGACACTAATCGTGCTCAAAGCACTTCACAATGTGTCACAGTCAACAGCTTCCCTTAACATGTAGGACGAGACATTACCCATGAGGGGATATTACAATATTTTCAGACACAGACAATGGTGTTAACGGTCAGGTACTCATTTTACAACTGAGTTCGGTGAATGAATGTGAATAAGATTCTTTCCAAAAGAATCGACTATTTGTTGAATGGGACTCGAGCCCAGAACCTTTCCATCAGAAAAGGAGTAGCATACCTAAAGACCACATAGAGGCAAACATCGTATTAAATTACACGTTTAATCTTTTTTAAACCGTTGTCATTCTTATTCTATTAAAATAGACAAACAGATACATCCCATCTAATCCTATATTCCGTAGATGCGTTTATTTACAGGATTTGAGCCATCAACTCTCTCTTTCTCTCACACTCTCTCTCTCTGTGTGTGTGTGTGTGTGTGTGTGTGTGTGTGTGTCTCTCTCTCTCTCACTCTATCTATCTATCTATCTCACACTTTGTAGTTGTTTATCGATCTCTATAACTTTTGGCCTACAACATTTTGATACTGTGAACCACGAGACATCTATCTTTGTCTGCCAACATTGATGATATTGGTATTGACGATGACAACTGTGTTGCTTTTGGTATTGATGATGGCAATTCTGCTGATATTGGTATTGATAATGGCAAGAATGATGATCTTGGTATTGATGGCAAAAGTGTAGAGTTTACAATTGATGGTGGTAACCGTGTTGGTATTGGTATTGTTCATTGCAACAGTATTTTGGTTTTGATGTCAACAAAGTAATTGATATAGATAATAATAAATATAACAGTATGGCTATTGGTATTGGGTTTCGAATACTGGGATAACTATAGATAATAGTGTTCGTGCCATTAAGCGTAAAATTAATGAAAGACTATAATTGGTTGATACTTACTTTCTGTTAGTCACACATGGATGGAAGAAAGTAAGAAGAAAAAAAGAATACGCCTTTCAGTCATTACAGTCAATTTATTATTTTATTAATCAATTGTATAAAAATATAAAGACTTGATCTTTTGTATCGGGCAATATATACAAAAGTTGTTCAATGCGCTTTAGAATGTCTCCGTGTTGTCAATTACACTGAACAATCACGACGAGATATTACGCGACTTAGGGGATATTGTAATATATTCAGATACAGACAACGTTGTTAACGACCAGGTACTCATTTTAATCTGAATTCGGTGATAGATTGTGAATAGAGATCTTTCCCAAGGGATCCCTTATTTTTTGATGAAGACACAGAACGTTGCAATCCGAAAACAATTGTCAGACCACAAGACTATATAGCGACACAGATCGTATTAAATAAATTATATATAAATATATATATATATATATACTTATTTGTTGTAACTCTTCTCTATTAATCTATATAACTATGTAACGCTCTCCATCTCTCTCTCTCTCTCTCTCTCTCTCTCTCTCTCTCTCTCTCTCTCTCTATGTATATCTATAGTAACTCTCTCTCTATCTAATCTATAAATCTATATATTTATCTATCTATCTATATATCTATCTATCTATCTATCTATCTATCTATCCATCTATCTCTCTATCTATCTATCTATCTATCTATCTATCTATCTATCTATCTATCTATCTATCTATCTATCTATCTATCTATGTAACTCCATCTATCTATCTTTATATATATATATATATATATATATATATATATATATATGTTTAACTCTCTCCCTATCACTCTGTCTATCTATCTATGTAAATATATATATATATATATATATATATATATATATATATATATATATATATATGTGTGTGTATATATATATATATATATATATATATATATATATATATATATATATATATATATATATATATATATATATTACTCTCTCTCTATCTCTCTTTCTATCTCTATCCTCCTTGCCTACCACCATTTTGATATTGTAAGCCATGAGACATTTACCTAAGGTACCCCTTTTGCAGACCCTATTTTTCTGACAGGTAGGCATCCTTCCGTCTTAAGAGACGATGGACGTCGCAAACGTCGCTGGCAGAGCATGAGATGCATACTGAAGGAGTTTGCTCTATCTAACACTGCATTGTTAGTGAGTCTGTCCTGCCACCTGATGCCGAGAATTCGTCGTAGACAGCGAATGTGGAAGTTTTCCAGGCGATTCTCCTGTCTGGCATATGTTGTCCAGGATTCACTGCCATACAGTAGGCTACTGAGTACACATGCCTGGTATACTCTGAGTTTGGTGTTCAAAGTGAGTTGGTTGTTGGTCCACACTCTCTTGCTCAGTTGTGCCATGACAGTGGCAGCTTTGGCGATGCGCTTGTCTAATTCTGCATCAAATGAGAGGTTGCTGGTGATGGCTGTGCCCAGGTATGTGAAGTGATCAGTGACTTCTAGCTCCACCTTGTCAATGTAACATGCTGGTATAGAGGGGACATCCTGACACATTACATTTGTTTTCTTGATGCTGATCGTCAGCCCGAATTCCCTGCATGCGAGGGAAAACATGTCCATCAGCCGCTGAAGGTCTTCCTCGGTATGCGCGCATAGAGCTGCATCAACAATTTCTGACAACAGCGATAATATTGGTATAGATGGTGGTTACCGTAGTGGTTCATGTATTGTTGATTGCAACAGTGTTATTGGTTTTGATGGAAACAAACGAATCGATATGAATAATAAAAAATGTTACAGTACGGCTATTGATATTTGCTTTTTAATTATGGGATAACTATAGATACTAGTGCCGATACCATTAAGTGTAAAATAAATGAAAGTCTATAATTGATTTATACTCACCCCCTGTTAGTCAAGCATGGA
>NW_027622512.1:68767-91200 GCF_034508935.2 Berghia stephanieae
AAGTCCGCAAAATCAGTCCATCCGAAACGTCTATTTGTCAAGATGACCATTTACAATATCAGGTTATCCAGCATTTTGCAGCGTTGCTATAATGATTGCCACATCTCCATGCATCTCGGTTTATGGCATCATCTTCCTCCAGGCCCAGTTCTTTCATATCGTTCATTACCCTATCCATCCGTCTACCATTTGGCTTCCCTTTTATTACATATCCAGTATTTTCTTTCCCATGAACATCCTCTCTCGTCTCTTTACACGTCCGAGCCATATCAATCTGTCTTTTTTCATCTTTATTGATACATTCTTCACTTCACTTAACGTTCGAATTCGTTCATTTTTCAGTTTATATTAATTTCTTGTTCAGCAAAGTGACCATCTCAACATCCTCATTTCTTGCCACTTCAACTTGTTTATCTTTATGTGTAGTAGCTGCCGTCTCTGTGTGGCCTTGAGGAAGTCTACTCGCACTAGTTCAATTTGCAGCGCAATTCCTCCAATGGAATAGACCCTAGAGACACATTTCTTTACTGGGATAAATAATGGGATTTTTTTTTTATATTCCTCTCATTCCTTCTACTGCACATTTCGATCGCCCATATGGCCATCCAAAACTTGTCGGTCAAAGTAAGAGCAACTCATACTGAACTTTAACATCTAAAACTAGCAGGAATTCCCTAAATTGAATGCTAACCCAGCTTTTTATGATTTGATACTTTGATAAACGACAATATTTCATGCAGTGGAACCGAGAATATGTCCATTTTTTACTGTTGCTGGAGAACAATTTAAATACATTTGCTATAATTCAAAATCCGGCAATTTAGTCTCATAATTGTACTGGGCCCAATTAAATCATTACCCATTTTAGTTTCTTGGACGGAAAAATTCAAACAATGCACGCTCCATCAAGGCAACCACTTTTTCATGATATCCCTCTGGCTTGAAAAAAGTAACCAGAGAGATAACAAGAGGTCTCTAGCTTTACAGAATTACAACTTGAATAACCCTGACATCCGAGACAAGGACAATATCCTGGCGGATCTGTAATTCCGTGCCTTTTGTTAACATTGATTAAATATCACATGATTAGCCTCGCTACTTTAATATTTTATTTTTTTAAACTTGATTTTTTTCTTCAAAGTTAAGATTGGGATGGATATCTTTGAAAAAATATTTGGCCAATTGGAATTCAAAATTCGACGTTATCAAAAAAGAATTATTTAGTTATGTATCATCAACCTTTCCACCTGTTTTATCACTTGAGGACTACCCTGCAGGATACGCACAATAATATTTCTTGAAATGGACAGTGGATTAGAGTCGCTGTCTCCAATATACTCTCTTTTACTTTAATGTGTTGCAGAACTACCAACTAAAGAAAAAAGCTCTACACGAATCGTATGTGACTGGGTCTAGTATCAAGAGTAGATGTTGATTGGAACCGTTGTATTTCTCTCTCTCAAAAACAAGTGTCACAGTAAAGGTTGTTCACACTTATCTTATTAAATTTTATTTTATTAAGAACTGAATTCATCTCACTCCAGTTATATTTCGGTAGGCTTAGATAAACTTTACCTTCTAATATTAGATCGTCTTTCCTTTTATAGCCTTCCCTCGAATTAATTTCTAATTAGTGAATACTTTTCGTTCTACATTCTGTCACGTAGCCATTTATTATAAAAGCTGATAGGTCTAATATTCTACACTCACTTTCTCTCCACAATCTATGCCGGACGGCCAGTCACTCTATTCCTATATATATACTGGAAGATTTTTATCTTTTGGGACTTTGTAGATATTATATCTACACCATTAAGACGCCGGAGCTTTTAACTTTGATTATATAATCTTCAAGGATCAAACCCAAGCCCGCTGTCAAAGGACTACATATTAAACCATTACCAATTGCCTGGAAGTGGAATTTTACGAGTCCAATCCTGTTATCAGAGGAATAGATCATCCAAGCCCATCAACTGCCTGGAAACGTAAACTTATGAACCTGACATATTATCATAAGTTACGTAAAATATTCATACCTCTATTTGTAACTGCCACGATCACTGTTTATCTCTTTTAATTAAATTTCATCATTATTTTTATTTCATTGTAAACAAATCGTTAATTGTTTTTCATTTATAGTAACTAGTAAATTCTGGGGCCTCATTCTACATATATCTTTATGCATAGTCGAGTAGCTCTTTACTCACTTGAGACCATGACATTTTGGAGGGGACACATATAAAGAATTGAATTTATTTAGTTACTTATATCTATTTCATCTAACCTTAAAGTTTAAATTGTAAAACTCTTAATTGCCCCACTTGATCATATTTTAATTGAACTCCCTATTTACAGGATTAATTTTTTTTTCTTTTTCATTTCTTCATTTAAATGGAATAGCAATTTATCCATTCATTCTTTCATTCAAATTGAATAGCATTTTATTGATTCATTCCTTCATTCATTTATTCATTTATAAATTATTCATTCATTCATTGTTCATTCATTTATTCATTCATTCATTCATTCATCCATTCATTCGTTTATTCACTCATTTATCCAATCATTCATACATTTATTCCTCCCTTCATTCTTTCATTCATACATTATCCATTCATTCATTCATCTATTCACTCAGTTTTTCATTCATTCATTCATTCCTTGTCCACTTTGTTATTATATCACTCATTTCATTTTGTTGTTTGCCTCATTCATGAATTGTTTTCAATATGTTTACATTCCATAACGATTCATTCACCTATCATCCAATCACTCAGTGTTGTGAACACATTTTGGAACTATTGTAAATCCTACGATATTTTATTGTTTTGTATTTCAGACATCACTGTTAAACACTCTTCAATGCCTAATTACAATTGTTGAACAACCATTGAACAAGAGAGAGGTCCCAGCCACGAACTGAGTTGGTAAATATATCCTTCATTATTCTCTTTTACATGAGTTGGGCATCACATAGTAACTATAGACATCGTGATTTGTTTTGCATAGTGATTTGTTTTAAATGCATTTTTGGCATATTACTGTTACCGAAAACCACTTATATATTATGTTCTGAAAAGTGAGTCTTTAAAAACTAAATAATAATAAAAGGAGTCTACTAGCCGTCGTGTTATATTTAGTGATAGATAACTTGGGATTATTTTGGCATCCTATTATTGTTATCACACTCTAGTATATTAGCGTCATTGCAAATAATTGTACACAAACTAACGACGAGTCACACACATTGGTGATACATTTTTCGTAGTAAAATAGTTTAGAGTACACGCGATTGACACATTGTTATTGACACAAGTCATAATAACTCCGCATTGTATTGACACATTGCTTTATAAGATATAACGATAAAAGGCATCAAATTCAACATACATAATAAGTTGAAATAAGAGAGAGAGATTTCTAAAAATAGAACAGTTCATTCCAGTAAGTGTAAATAAATAAAACAGTCAGTAACAGTATCCTGTCAATATAATATATATAAAACATCGTAACTAATTTATTGCAACATGGAAGCATATAAAAGATACTTAAGTCTCGCAAAGGACTTAGAAATACCCCAGGAAAGAATATTTTCATGGTGCGAAGAGAAAGTAAAAGAAGAAAAAGAACATGAAGAAAGAATTCGTAGAGAAGAAAATGAAGAAAGAATTCGTAAAGAAGAAAAGAACACGAAGAAAGAATTCGTAGAGAAGAAAATGAAGAAAGAATTCGTAGAGAAGAAAATGAAGAAAGAATTCGTAGAGAAGAAAATGAAGAAAGAATACGTAGAGAAGAACGAGAAGAAAGAGTCCAAGAAAGGGAACTAAAAAGACAAATAGCTTTAGCAGAAGAAGAAACCAAAAGGACCCAAATGATGCTGGAAATTGAAAAAACAAAAACCGGTCATGAAAGAAAACATAATAATAGTGATGAATTTTTCGTGAAACTTCCACGCATGCCAACATACGATGAACGCTCAGACTGTCTAGAATCCTTCTTACACCGATTCGAAGTTCAGGCTAAAGGTTATCGTTGGCCAGAAAGCAAATGGGCCACAGCCTTGATTAACTGCTTATCTGGAGAACCGCTAAAAGTTTTCTATACCTTAACAACTGAAGATGCAGATGACTATGGAAAAATTAAAGACGCTCTACTAAAAAGATTTAGATTAACGGAAGATGGTTACCAGGAAAGGTTTCACACTGCAAAACCGGAAAGTGGAGAAGACTTTAATACATTCGTGAACCGAATTACTCAATTTCTAAATCGGTGGCTTGAGTTGGCAAACGTAAAACAAGACGACTTTGCAGGCCTTTACTATCTCACGCTGAAGAATCGAATCTATCAAGCTTGCAACCCAGATTTAGTCGCATTCTTTAAAGAGAGAAAGCCAGAAAACTTGGACAAATTAAAAATCTACGCAGAAAACTTTAACAGCGCATATCCATTGACACCCCTTAGCAGAACATTGAAGGAACCATACTACGCTGCCGCTGCTCAGAGTCCAGGTACACCTAAAGTTCAGTACTCAAATAGAACGAGCCGATCAATCACTCGGAACACGCAAGTGAAACAAGATGATCATAGTAACAAACCATGGAACAAACAGTTCAATAGAGACCATAGCCGACCCTATCAAAACAAAACAAGAAATAGCACTGACAATAATACTGAGTATAAGAAAACCAACAAACCTATAATTAAATGTCAATATTGTGGAATGAAAGGCCACACAGCAGACAAATGTTGCAAAATCGTGGGATATCCGAAAGAAACTGCAAATGCATCACTCCAAACAAGTGTAAATAATCAGACACGAGTAATGTCAGGAGAAAATATAAATGTGTATTGCGTGAAAGGTATGTCACTTTTAACACAAACTCACAAATCAGGATCGCTATTTTTTTGTGAAGGCAAAGCTAATGGAACTGATTGCAAAATATTGAGAGACACAGGATGCAGTACAGTAGGAATAAAAGCATCTTTGATCAATGACGAAGACAAAACTGGAAAAACGGTACAATGCATCACATTCAGTGGCACAGTCGAAACCTTTGAAACAGCTAACGTGTACATAGAAACCCCATACTATACAGGAATAGTGGAATGCTGTATACTTCCCAACCCCGTCGCTGATGTTATTGTTGGCAATATAAAAGGTCTTAAAGACAACCCAACAGATGTAAAAGAATGGTCATTAACCCTGGAAACAGCTTGTCTAGCAGAAACAAGAAAGATGACTAAGACAACAGAGAAGCCAATGACTATTTCTCTTGAACCACAACAATTTGACAGGAACACGTTCATCGAAGAACAGAAAAAGGACCCGACTTTAACTTCATATTTCAATATCGCAAACAAAGGGACGAAATCAAAAGTTGAATACATCATTGAAAAAGATATTCTGTTCAGGTTACATAGGAAAAGAAACAAAATAGCTAAACAACTGGTCACGCCGAGTATTTACAGAAACAAAATCCTTGGAATAGCGCACGATTCAATAACTTCTGGACATCTTGGGAGCTCTTCCACATTGAAGAGAATATCCGAGAATTTCACATGGCCTGGAATTACTAAAGACGTCCGAGAATATGTGAAATCGTGTGACACATGCCAAAGAAGAGTCGCAAAAGGCAGAATACCGAGATTGCCATTAGAGACAACCCCAGTTATTGAAAAAGTTTTTCAAAAAGTTGCAATTGACATTATAGGCCCTTTAACAAAATCAGATAGAAACCATACACACATACTAACACTAGTCGATTACGCAACCAGGTGGCCAGAAGCGATAGCATTGAAATCAACTACATCGGATCACATAGCTGAAGCATTGATGACAATTTTTACCAGAATAGGCATACCAAATGAGATACTGTCGGACAATGGACCCCAATTTACATCACATATGATGCATGAAACCATGAAACTCATGGGAATCCAACACTCATTCACAACTCCCTACCACCCCCAAGCAAATGGTCTTTGTGAAAGATTTAATGGCACTCTAAAGAATATGTTAAGAAAAGTGTCAGCAGAAAAACCAGATGATTGGGACAGATACTTACCAGCAATCCTATTTGCATATAGAGAAATACCCCAAGAATCTACAGGCTACTCCCCATTTGAGTTGATGTATGGACGATCACCTCGCGGCCCGATCAATATAGTAGCCGACATTTGTAAAGGGAATGAGGAGGACAATAACGAAATTATGTTTGCTTACGAATATGTAAGAAACCTGAAAGACAGAATAGAGGACACGTGTAAGCTAGCACAGGAATCCGTCACTAAAAAAGCAGAGAAATACAAGGAATACTCCGATAGAAAAAGCAAGTCAAGAAAATTTGAGATTGGTGACAAAGTACTAATACTCTTACCCGATGACTCGAGTAAACTTTTAGCTACATGGAAAGGACCATTCAAGGTATTAGCAGTACGATCTGGTGTTAATTACGAGATTCAAATTAACAACACAACAAAGACATTCCATGCAAACATGCTAAAAAAATATTTCGATAGAGACAGATTATCACAACCAATATTTAACCATGTCGAGGCTGCAAATGTAGGATTAATCATCGAAACTCACAGCGATGATGTCGAACTACAACACACCCCACAACACGGTAACTCTAAAAATAGTACAATTAATGACGTCACAATCAATCCTCAACTAAACGAATGTCAGAAACGAGAAATCAGGTCATTATTAGAAAAGTACCAGTCAGTCTTTACAGACGCACCCGGACATACAACATTAGTGGAACACGACATAAAGTTAACCACATCTACCCCTATCAACGTGAAAAACTATCCTATTCCATTTCACGCACGAGAACAAGTTGAAAAGGAAGTTAAGGATATGCTAGATACAGGAATAGTTAGATATTCTTCAAGCCCATACTCATCACCAATAGTAGTAGTGAAAAAGAAAGACGGATCGATAAGGCTATGTATCGACTTTCGCAAATTAAATGAAGCAACAGTGTTTGATGCAGAACCAATACCAAATCAAGAGAATTTATTTGCTGCCTTATCTCAAGCAAAATACATGACAAAATGTGATCTTTCTAGAGGTTACTGGCAGATTCCACTGAAAGAATCATGTAAGAAATACACAGCATTTCAATCACCATTAGGATTGTTAGAATTTAACTATATGCCATTTGGATTATCGACAGCCGCATCGACATTCCAAAGAATGATGCGTATGTTATTAAAAGACATCCCGTCTACACTCTCATACTTCGACGACGCATGTATTTTCTCAAACTCATGGACTGATCACATGACAACCTTAGAATTAGTGCTTGAAGCATTAAAACGTAATTCTTTAACAACAAAACCGTCAAAAACAAGCATTGCATTTTACGAAATTGATTTTCTCGGTCATACCGTTGGTCATGGGACACAGACACCCGAGACAGAAAAACAAACAAAAATCGCACAATTGCAACCACCTAAGACAAAAAAAGAAGTACGCAAAGTACTTGGGCTCCTAAATTTTTACAGGAAATACATTTACAACTTCGCGCACATCGCGACACCGCTAACAAATCTGACAAAGAATGGGTCACCGAACAAAATTGTTTGGACAGAAGCGTGTCAGAATAGCTTTAACCAGTTAAAGGCATTACTCTGTTCAGAACCAATTCTTAAATTACCCGACATATCAAAAGAATTTGTTGTAAGAACTGACGCGTCTGATAAGGGCATCGCAGGTGTACTATTACAGGAGCATGAGGGAACTCTAATGCCTTGCTTATACGCAAGCAGAAAATTATTGGACAGAGAATCACGATACTCTGTAATAGAGCGTGAAGGACTGGCCATCGTCTTTGCTTTAAAGACATTCAGCAGATATCTACTGCTAAAAGAGTTTGTGGTCGAAACGGACCATAAACCACTCACGTACATAAGAAATAACAAAATGAATAATAGTAGAGTACTAAGGTGGAGTCTATTTTTGCAAAATTACACTTTCAGTATCTCTCACATACCAGGCTGTGAAAATATTCACGCCGACCTACTTTCTCGATTAGTATAAACACATGAGAAGGGTATAACTTAACCTCCCATGCATACTGTTAGTTACCTCGCAAACTATGCCAAATCAGAACGCACAATTTCGATAATTTTATTTGTAAACATGATGACCCAACTTAATGTAACATTGAGTATTGTTTGGATATATATACCATACCCATTCATGATTTGGGAAATCTTCTCTTTATCTATTATTGTTATGAATTTTCACTCATTTATGATTAATAATTGAAATGTCAATATTCCATTTACATTTTCATTCATTTCATTCAGAAAATTACCTTCATATCATCGACTTAAATCATGCTTCATTACCATCACTATTGTTTATCACAATGATTTGTAATCACATTGCCATCATGTCGTTCATCACAATGATTTGTAATCACAATCTTTCATTGTTATTGTCGCCCATTCATATACCTACGTTAATATAAACATTTCCATGTCTAGTTAATAAATAATTTAATTGTAGCACAAATCATAACAATGGATTAATGCTAGAGTATCATGATAGTAAATTTACTTCCGTTTGTAAAATCTATCTTTCCCATAATGGTTAAAGAGTATATTTTAAACGTGGGTGGGGGGTGTCACAGTAAAGATTGTTCACAATTATCTTATTAAATTTTATTTTATTAAGAACTGAATTCATCTCACTCCAGTTATATTTCGGTAGGCTTAGATAAACTTTACCTTCTAATATTAGATCGTCTTTCCTTTTATAGCCTTCCCTCGAATTAATTTCTAATTAGTGAATACTTTTCGTTCTACATTCTGTCACGTAGCCATTTATTATAAAAGCTGATAGGTCTAATATTCTACACTCACTTTCTCTCCACAATCTATGCCGGACGGCCAGTCACTCTATTCCTATATATATACTGGAAGATTTTTATCTTTTGGGACTTTGTAGATATTATATCTACACCATTAAGACGCCGGAGCTTTTAACTTTGATTATATAATCTTCAAGGATCAAACCCAAGCCCGCTGTCAAAGGACTACATATTAAACCATTACCAATTGCCTGGAAGTGGAATTTTACGAGTCCAATCCTGTTATCAGAGGAATAGATCATCCAAGCCCATCAACTGCCTTGAAACGTAAACTTATGAACCTGACATATTATCATAAGTTACGTAAAATATTCATACCTCTATTTGTAACTGCCACGATCACTGTTTATCTCTTTTAATTAAATTTCATCATTATTTTTATTTCATTGTAAACAAATCGTTAATTGTTTTTCATTTATAGTAACTAGTAAATTCTGGGGCCTCATTCTACATATATCTTTATGCATAGTCGAGTAGCTCTTTACTCACTTGAGACCATGACAACAAGCATGAGAGAAAAACTAGGTCATAGTACTCGGTAATGTGTGATTGATTTGATCAACATATCAGGGTTCTGGCAATATTTTCTTGGATGAATGCAGACAAAAAAGGCTTTTCAAATATGTGTCATTCATGAGTGGGATTGAAAAGGTCTAAGAGAGAAAAATATTGTATATCACCACGAAGAAGCAGACACTGCCATATTGATTAATAATTTGCAAGGCCTTCAATCACAATCACTCAGACTTAAACAGACCAAGAGATACTTACTTGGTTGTCATTCTCTTAACCAATCATTATTATACCATTGCAGCAAATCCAGAAAGTAAAACTTTTACACGAATCCGAAATAACAATGGTTTCGGGGTCCCTACTTGTGTCGTGATGCTATATTATTTGTGAATTCCTGGAAAGAGGCAAGCGAAGGCTGAATGTTAGGTAGAACTGTATATGTATCGATGTTGGTAAATTTTATTTCCTTTATGTATCGTTTTTTTTTCTCTCATATATTTGCCATAAGCAAGGCACAACCAACTCCCTTCTCACCTTCTCTATCTTCTTCTTCTTTCGGCTTATCCCTCAGTTTGCAGGGTTGCCATTATGAATGACACATCGTCATGCATCCCAGTTCAACGAACCATCTTCCTCCAGACCCAGTTCTTTCATATCATTATTTACCTTTTCCCACCATCCTGTCTTTGGCGTCCCATTTTCCTCTTTCCCGCTATTTGTAAGTCCTATATATTCGTTCCCTCGTAGTCCCTCTCTCGTCTCGTTACATGTCCGAACAATTTTAATCCTCTTCTCTATCTAGTCTAGTTTTAGTGTATTGACCCTGTTTTGGAGGCACCTACAACAGATTCCTTTTTCTATTCACATCTGAAATAGGCCCGACAAACTAAGTATTCTACCTGTTCTTCTGAATCATTTATTATGTTGATGGTTCCGGCTATACATGCTCAACCTAGCAGGGGTTATAAGCTGAAACACCATGAAATACAGTGCGATGTCGCAATATTTTTAGAAAAAAACGGACAAACAAACAAAACAATCTTGCCAAAGGAACACATACATTTTAGTTAGAATCCAGTGTAAATAATCAATTTGCAATTTAAAATAAAAACAATAAACTAGATATAAATATTTAATACTCACCGCATGACAAATTCGTGCATGAATCGGCCGGTATGCATGGCTGAAAATAAGATTATAATTGAATGCTCTCGGTATATGCTCTCATCTCAACTTGAACTTTTTACATTCAAAAAAACATTCTTTGCAGTCTGGATTTCTCGTCATTACCAGATTCTTTACCAAATCATATAGCTACAAACCTGAGTTGTTGCGATCGCTGAGATTAAAACCTCTGTAAGCTACAATTTCTAAGTTTAACCGGAGAGCTAAACGACTTCATATTTTTTAAAATTTTGTCGAATATGATAAGCAATATTGAAATAATGTTTGGTTAAACACCGCTCATATATCCCAATAAATGTGTCTGAAAAGGAAACACACCATTCTAATTAGTAATTGATGGATATACAGGACATTTTCTTCGAACAAAAATGTACTCTTAGCTCAAAACTCTTATATGTGGCTTATACAGTGATTTTGCAGAGATAAATAGAAAAGTTTGTTGATATTAGGAATAATCAGGATATTATATTGTATTTTTTTTAAACAATCTATCCTACAGTTTTTTAAGAACTTTGCTTTCAACCGAAAGTAAAGTCCACCGAAAGTAAGGTCAGTATAAGCCAAGATAACTTATTTTTGAGTGACTTATACTTTGACGAAGCTTTTGGTGTTCTCAGTTTTGGAACAGTTAAAATACTCTATAATACACTATGTAATACTCCTAACAGGCATAACTGTGTTTTAGAACCTCTGTGAATGTTGTGATTTTTAAATAATTTACACCGTGTTTTACCAATGGAATTCTATATGTAATTGTTTCTGGAATACAGTATTTTTGAAATTGTAGATTTTCATCAAATATTGTAAGATTTATTAATACATTTAAAAAAGATTTTACACATTTTTAATTTGAGGACATTTCATGTGTTTACATTTTATGTGTTCAATTGGAATTATCGTCTATGAAAATCCATAAAAATGTTCATTTAACCAAGAGGTGGTAGGAGAAAACAAAGGATGTTTGAAACCATCAAAAACAATAGGCGACAGAAAACAACAGTCCACACACAGACTATCGTACACATGTAACAATTAATACATATAACGCCACTACGTACCCTGTATAACACACGTAGTAAGAATCACTCAAAGAGTCCCCAAATATTTACGAACATGATTGGTCAAGATAGTCAAAGCAGAGGAGGAAAAAGACAATGAAGCCATTTAATGGCATCAAATCCGGTATATATTTTATTTCGTTTCGTTGTATATTTGAATTTTAATCGAACTACGTAATTTGTCAACGGCGATATTGTGTTATTACATAAATATTAAGGTCAATGCAAGATAAGCACACAAACGTACACAAAAACAAAAATAAAACAACAAAAACAACAAAACAACTCCAACAAAAAAAAAACTCCAACAATTTAATAAACAAAAGCAAAAGCAAACAATACAGAAAGTGTTTTTCAGTGATTCACACAATTTGTACATGAGTACAGTCAGTAATTTGTGCCTAAATACGTGCCCCACTTTAAATTTAAAAATTGAAGTTGTATATATATATATATATATATATATATATATATATATATATATATATATAACAAAATAAAACAAAAACTGCCACGACCGGAAACAAAACCAAGAATAACTCACAAAATATACCTTAGACTGCCTCTCCACCATGACCACAAAAAAAATCGAAAAAGTCAATCGAGATCAAAGAGAGAGGAACATGGAAAGGGAAAATAAAAATGATGGGGAATAAGACATAGCAAACGTTATCTCACTGCCCTAGATAAAAAGCCAGAAGACCTCATCAAGAAGGTGTTATTTAAAGTATAAGCTACTTACGTCATTGACACTGCAACTTCTTGCATCAGTGAATGCAAATAACATAGCGACGACCTGTTTCGTGAACGAAAAGGAAAAAAGTTTTCATATATCAAAACACACGCAAACACACACACAAACACACACACACATACAAAGACACAGACACAGTTATAAATTTATAATATACATATATATATATATATATATATATATATATATATATATATATATATATATATATATATATATATATATATAGAAATATAATAATAATAATAATAATAAGAAGAAGAAGAAGAAGAAGAAGAAGAAGAAGAAGAAGAAGAAGAAGAAGAAGAAGAAGAAGAAGAAGAAAAATAAGAATAATAAGTATAATAATAATAATAATAATAATAATAATAATAATAATAATAATAATAATAATAATAAATAATAATAATAATAATAATAATAATAATAATAATAATATAATAATAATAATAATAATAATAATAAAATAATATAATAATAATAATAATAATAATAATAATAATAATATAATAATAATAAAATAATAATAATAATAATAATAATAATAATAATAATAATAATAATAATAATAATATAATAATAATAATAATAATAATAATAATAATAATAATAATAATAATAATAATAATAATAATAATAATAATAATAATAATAATAATAATAATAATAATAATAATAATAATAATAATAATAATAATTAATAATAATAATAATAATAATAATAATAATAATAATAATAATAATAATAATATAATAATAATAATATATAATATAATAATGAATAATAATATAATAATTTATTATAATATTATTATAAGGCGTCGCAGTCTAAGGCGCTTGCCGTGAGCTGTTTTTGTTCAAGTGGATCTAACGATTTCTATAGAGATGGTTCTCCCTTTCTCTCTGTCCTGCCAGTAGTTTTAGTTGAGAGAGGTCTTTCTTGGTATGGAGGTGTCTTGGAAGAGATGGTTCTTGATTATGCTGGGTGCTGGCCGTTTGGTCGTGTTGTGATGAGTCTAGGTGTTGTTTGTAGTACTGTTGAAGATCTTAGTTTAGTGATTAATAATAATAATAATAATAATAATAATAATAATAATAATAATAATAATAATAATAATAATAATAATAATAATAATAATAATGGGGCTTAAGGTGGAGATTAAATTAAATTGTGTTATCCACATTACATAATAAATGATAATATATAGCGGTAAGTAGTGGGTCTTATAGCTGTCTCAGAATAAAACCTTCGCAATAAAATCATAAAGACTGAGTAAGAAAAAAAACAAGTTCCAGTCCCATTAGTATATATATATATATATATATATATATATATATATATATATATATATATATATATATATATATATATATTAAACGGACTCATCGAGGTGGCTGAGGAAAACAAGGCATCGAACTAATAACCGTCAGTCTCGTCAATCGGTCTTTTAATGCGTAGAGGAATGTCAAAGCAATAATGGCTTTATTAATGTTCACCCCAACGTGAGGACCAACACACCGGTTCAAGTACAAATTACATCAACTCCAACTAGCGTCCATCGGTGATTTCATGAAAATTTTATGATAATCCAATATGACCCGACCAATACATATAATATTATTAAGCGTCTTGAGATTTCGACAAAAGGCGCTACAGAAAAATGCGTATTATTATTAAAAGTAGCTAGATAAATTAGATTTCGTGTCGCAACAAAACAACTGGTATAGAAAATGTGCAAAATAAATCAATCAAAATCAAGCGAAAATCGGACAAAAATCATTGTAGCTTGAAAACCCATAAAACCTTATTGAAATTAACTTAAACCAGTAGCCGCCTCATAGCATTCGTATTAAATGCTCAATCATTGAGAAAGAAGAGTTCATTGCTAAATAATGAATTACAGAGACGGAGTCTGATATTGCATTTTTTAAATTGTGGGTGCGCCCCAAATAAGATGACGTCATCATAGTAGATATAGGACGACCAAGTCATCACTCTGTATCAATGTCAAGAAGTGGGAAAAATGGTGGGGATATTTGCGTTGGAGTTAAAGCAAAAATAATACACAATTAAAGAAATTAAATCGTACAAGACATTTGAATTTTTTGAATGCACAATTCACCTAAAATAACACCACATCAAATTTATTTGTTTATATACACCTCCACCAAATTTTTAAAATTGATTTAAAATTTTGGAATTCATACCCGAGTTCGAGGATCTACTAGAACAGAAAGAAACTAAAATGACAAAACCGATCATTATCGAAGATTTTAATATGCATTTTGACAATTCATAGGACTCGAAGTTGAAAGAACTAAAAGTCCACAATGAATATTCACAATCTCGTTCAACACATTAATTTTCCCACTCAAATGAAAGGTCACACATTAGATTGAAGTATCACTGACAAAAACTACTTTTCTCTACTTCATAAACGTAACAGACAAATGTATCTCCGACCATTCTCCCATCATGTTCAAGGTAGATGCAGAAAAATCGAACCCAGAGAGGAAAAAAAACCGTATAAAGAGAAAGGAATATTCAGCAGAGAGCTATTAAACAAAATTTCTAAATTAATGGTCAACAAAGACATAAATCGGTTCTTCCAACACTGAATTAAGAAACCTTCATAACAATAATTTTGTCCCCACTAAGACTCACATCGTCAAATAGAAAATCTGTGCCATGGATAAACAGCGATATTAAAAAAGCAAAAGCTTAGTTCCGTCGTGCTGTAAGAAAATGGCGAACATCACTCCTAACAGTTGACAATGAAATGTATCATAATGAGAACCAAAAAAAAGTAAAACATAAGATCAAAGAATCAAAGATCTCTCATTACCCCATTTTGTTCAAGGACTGTCGCACTTTAAATCTGATATTCTCCATCACCAACTCATTGACTGGAAAGTGTACTATAAATGGGAGCGATCTATATTCATGTTTTTGTCCAACTAAGTCACCAATCATATTAATGAAATTTGTGCTGGTGATACTGCCAAAATTTCCATCTTAGCGCTGTTAGATCTAAGCGAAGCCTTTTGCACCATAGATCACTCCATATTAATTATACGTTTGTAAAAGACATTTGGAGCATCAGGTAACTCCTTACGTGTAGACTAGAAACAACTTGCCTAGACAACCAATGGTCCTCGCCCGAAGGGAAATTCCACACATAAATCCATAAAATAAGAACATGGGAGATCATATTCATTTTGCTAAAAGCAATTTTCAGTACATAAGGAAAATTTTGAAAGGTAACAAATATGATTTAATTTCTGGGGTGGTGAGGTGGGGGGGGGGGGGTTGGCTTTAATTAAATGTTCTATTTTTGAGTGAGAATCTAACGGACTTAACCAATATATCAGAATCTATGCCATATTTATATCAGTTGTTTCCCCTAGACCATAACACTTCTCTCTTCTCTCTCTCCCTCTCGATATCTCTCTTTCTCTCTCTCTCTCTCTCTTTCTCTCTCTCTATCTCTCTCTCTTTCTCTCTCTATATAATATATATATAATATATATAATATATAATATATATATATATATAATATATATATATATATTATATCTTTCTCTCTCTCTCTCTCTCTCTATATATATATATATATATATATATATATATATATATATATATATATATATATATATATCATCTCTCTCTCTCTCTCTCTCTCTCTCTCTCTCTCTCTCTCTCTCTCTCTCTCTCTCTCTCTTCTTTGTCAGGTTTTGTTTGTTTTATGTTCTATTCCTGATAACTATTGTTAAAATAGTTAATTACATTATTCATTCACCCTTTTCTGTTTCTAACCGATATCATTTGACGATAGGGAAGTTGGGTATTGTATGAAATATTAGTTAAACTTGGTCATTCTATTTACTAAAAACTTACTTTCATTGATCGGTGTTACTCGGTATTATGGGATAAAAGCATTAAATTATAGTTGGTATTATTTAGGCGTACAAGATTATTTGGGCGTACGATAATAGTTGGGCATATTGTATTTGTTATTTGGGCGTACGGTTTATTTGGGCGTACGACTTTGATTATTTGGGCGTAAAAACTGACCTTTGGTTAAAGGAATTGTGGGAAAGTTTACAATAGGATATAACGCAGAGTGTTTCTGATTCTACTCGACATTCGATTCTATTCTACTTCACTATGAGCTGCACTTTCCTAGTATGCTGCAAGTTCTAACATCCGACTCAGAATCTTTATTTTACGAACTTAGAAATATTCCACGTATATTGAAAATGGTCACTTCCGCAAAATGACTTTACATTTGGATTGGTTTTACGGATTTGGAATTTATGAAACTGATTGAATTATGACCGTGTTATTTGATTTGAATTTCGGATGTATCACAACAAATTAAAGTGTAAGAAATAAAACTTGGAATCTGGACTTTTATTTGACAGTCTTGATGTTGTGCATTCAATTATCATCCTCGGTCCTTGAACCCTTTCGTCATTATTAACAACTTCAAAACAATACAAAGGAATAACAATATCATCTATCAAAAAGCCACTAGACGATCATAAGCCATTACATATGTGTGTCTTTTAATGGGAGTTAAAATGTCATTACTGAAGAATAGCAAGTTATTGAAAATGCATTATCGTGTCATGTGAGCTGATAATATTTGTGTCAGAATAGGTTAACTTGTTAAAATCGATCAGCGAATTATAAGTAACCCATATGGTAAAATGCTGAAAATGCATAATGGGTAAATAAGCGCAATGATGTAAGACGCGGTAATAAATGTGCACATGGTTTAAATTATGAGACGTTGGAATGGGGCGTTCGGGAATATTTTATTTTGCGTTTGATTAAAGCGCATCGTTTAACATTATGAAATGATGCAGAAGCCGGTGATTTTTTCATAAATACGTGGCGCGTGGTTAAAGCGCACAATTCTATCAATACTCTATATCATTATAAGGTGCGAGATTACGTCGCAATGAGTTTTAGGAACATTATTATAAGCCCAGAGCAAAGGCGCGGGATATTTGATTTTTATTGAGCAGAGTGTAAATTGTTTCTGAAAATATTGTCATCATCATATGTTTCTCCTATCAACTTACTGTTGTAATTTTAGAACGATAATAATTGTTTTATTATGATCTTTTTAAAACATATTCTTCAACACTACCATATGTCCATGATATATTTTTTGTATCAGATATTATAATTTGGAATTATTGTAATAATATTGATTAAAGGAAATCATACAATAAAGGATATACACGATATTGGTTTTGATATGACAGTAAATGATACATACATGGAAGCTGAGGCTATCGCCAATGTCGTAACGAGTTGAAATTCAGATTGAATAAGACAACGTAAGGATATCACATATGGGATTTGAACCATTCTTTCGCAAGCAAGAATATTTATATGTGATGGAATGTGACGAAAATTAAACATTTTTATTGCTATTAATATAGAATTTAAGATTAATAAATTGATATCATAATGTCGATGTTGTTATACTCGAAAAAGTATGATCAATGAATATAAAAAAATGTATTTAATCATCTTTAGTGTTGAGTAATTTCAATGCTTTTAATCAACTTATGAAATTTGAACTTTAAACATTAAAAAATATTAAACTGGTATAAGTATTTTAGTTGGTATTTATTATTTAGGCGTACAGTATTATATGGGCGTACGATATTATTTGGGCATACCGTATTTGTTAATTGGGCGTACGATTTATTTGGGCGTACGAATTTGCTTATTTGGGCGTATAAACTGACCATTCAATAAAGGAATTGTGGGACAGTTTACAATAGGATATAACACAGAGTGGTTCTGATTCTACTCGACAATCGATTATATTCTACTTCACTATGAGCTGCACTTTCCTAGTATGCTGCAAGTTCTAACATCCTACTCAGAATCTTTATTTTGCGGACTTAGAAATAGTCTACGTATATTGAAAATGGTCACTTCGGCAAAATGACTTTACATATGGATTGATTTTACGGATTTGGAATTTATGAAACTGATTGAATTATGACCATGTCATTTGATTTTGATTTCGGATATTAACAACATATAAAGCAGTAAAAAATGAAACTGTGCATTCAATTATCATCATTGGCCTTTGAACATTTTAGTCATTATTAACATATTCAACACCATCCAAAGGAATATCAATATCATCTATCAAAAAGCCACTAGACGACCATAAGCCATTACATATGTGTGCGACTACGCCACAATATTATCATATGTAGCACTTCTTAATAAAAAATAGATAATATTATACAGTTGTAACATTCTAAGGGAAGGGGAAAAGGGGCGCCTACGGGAATGGATGACAAATTGTCGACTAAGTCAATGCTTCTGAAACAGTTATCTAACAAATTAGGCCTCGCAAGCCTTTTGAATTACGACGCATGTAATACATACATAGTAGGCCACCGTTTGAATTAATAGTTGTCTAAGTAATTATTTTTTAAATGTTACATTCATATGTTAACATCAATTTCTTCATTTTTCTATGTGCATTATAAAAGTATTCGTAACATCGAAAATGTATGAACGTAAAACCGAGTGAACTCTTTTTAAAAATGTTTTTGAATAATTACAGATCAAATATTCATAGTTTGTTTAAAATCGGCCGAGCGAAATACATTTTCATTCAAATTGGAAGACTAACAGGCGAACTCATTATGAATATACACATAAACTTTCACAACATTATTAATATCATTAAATGAAAGATTGAGAAACATCAAATAAAATAAAGAAATTCTTACCAGAATTAGTCCGTTGACAATGTTCATTTTGATGAATAGAAATAGCTTGATTTAATTCAAAACAACAATGGCCGTCCGTTGAGCACAAATGAATACAAAGCTGGGATGGCCGTTGTTATAGAAGTAAGTGTGACACATTCACTCCCACGTATTTCTACAAAAAAGGCCAAAGTTTAACAAACATAGGATACAGTCGTACTTCCATAACCCGGGTTTATATAATCTTCTTCCTAATCATTTAAGTTGCTGTTGGCTGGGCACCCCTTGTAATGTATTTTATTTCAGAAAATATTATGCTTTATAACTGTTCGTGTTGAATGTTTTTTTTCAATATGGCGATTCTCCTCTACCTTGGAGACGGCCGTTTGCGATGTTTCTAAACGACTCGTTCTTACTCAGATGGATTGGGAGAGCTCTACTTGATTGCCTGGCCGCTTGATTCATCGGGCTTAATATCTCCGTATGAAATACAATTAACATCACTTAGCTCTTTATTAATGTTTTTGCCTAGACCTGTTTAAAGATGGTCTCACTAAATACTATCAATAAGTCTATAAACGACCGAGTCCCACAAAATGGTTGTGTGAGTTGGTACGTTATAATGGGTGGCGGGAGTTACTTTGTTTGTTTTGGTTTTGATGGGACGCTCAGAAAACTTGAGTTCGATAGCAGTGAAAACGATATAATACAAATGTAATGTTGCTGATTGAAGCTCAAAGATCAATAGTGAAATGAAATGAAATTAACAGAGACACGTTTGTTTACAAAGGAAAAACTCGAAACATTTACAACATCTGATTTCATTATAAAGATTGAAGCTTCCATTCAATTTGACTTTTGTTATTTAACTTTATTCCTGAACTGACGGGTTCATTTGTATTCCAAGGCCTGTTTTTTGTTGGCTACAGAATATTTATTTTTCAACGGATTTGCCCCAAATTTGGGAAATTCCTCAAAACACTATAAGTAATGCTGAAAAATTGTTTGAAATAAATGATTGGTTTTTGAGATACACATGCGTCACGTTTTTCATGTCCTTTTCCTGCACATGGACATCACGCTACACAAAAGTAAAATACGAATGTTTCCTGTATACCCTATTTTGTTTATGATTGCTCCGGCAGTCCGTTATAGCAAATGTTTGTCAGAAGAGTTAGTAGTTTTATGTTTAGCACTTGAATTTAAGGATTGTAAATAATTTAATGAATGCTAACCAAAGTGATAAATATGACAGATCCAGATAACGACTTCCATTTTTTTAATATAAAAAATGAGCTAATATATAGCGCAATATCCACAAACGTGCTCAAAGCACTTTACAAAGGGTCCCTGGCCAACAGCAATACTTAACATGTGGGACGAGACTGAACACCTGTTAGGTGATATTACATTTTAATCGGACATAGACAACGCTATTTTGCATCTGAGTACGGTGAGAGAATGTGAGTAAAGAGCCTTCTACAATGAATCAACTATGCGCCGAGGGATCCTCGAACCCGAGACCTTCCGATCCGAAATCGAGTGTCATACCACTAGACCACATATCAGCAATATATCTATTTATGATAAATCACAGTGCTATTCATAGTTCAAGGGTTAAAAATATTTTCTTTTGTTAAAATAAACAAAAACAAAGAGAGGCTTCTCTTTATGCGATAGTGACACATGTGACAGCGTTAGTTAGACAATTTACTGTCTTGACACGGCAGGTTACACTTTACCTGAATTTAACAAAGATTTGAACTTCGAAATAAAAATGGCGCTTACTTGATTTTACTTCTGATCAGAGTTTGATGAACAAAGAGAGAGAGAGAGAGAGAGAGAGAGAGAGAGAGAGAGAGAGAGAGAGAGAGAGAGAATATATAGATTATTATTATTATTATTATTATTAGTAGTAGTAGTAGTAGTAGTAGTAGTAGTAGTAGTAGTAGTAGTAGTAGTAGTAGTAATAGTAGTAGTAATAGTAGTAGTAGTTTAAGTAGTTAGTAGTAGTAGTAGTAGTAGTAGTAGTAGTAGTAGTAGTAGTGTAGTAGTAGTAGTAGTCGTAGTAGTAGTAGTAGTAGTAGTAGTATTAGTAGTGTAGTAGTAGTATACTAGCTAGTAGTAGTAGTAGTAGTAGTATTAGTAGTAGTAGTAGTAGTAGTAGTAGTATATAGTAGTAGTAGTAGTAGTAGTAGTAGTAGTAGTAGTAGTAGTAGTAGTAGTAGTAGTAGTAGTAGTAGTAGTAGTAGTAGTAGTAGTAGTAGTAGTAGTAGATACAGGTGCTGATGTTTCAGTTTTTCCCGCCTCAAACACAATTGACTGAACCAAAATATAACCCACCCATTATGCGCTGTAAATGGATCATCCATTAAAATTTAGGGAATACACATAATCTTTAAATAAGCCAAAATAGAATCTGTCAGTCTTGAGTTTTCTCTAGCTGATGCCACGGGCCCCATCTTAAGTACTGACTTTTTCATTGCTCACCCCTTATGGTTGATCTCAAGAGGAAACGTCTCCTCTCACTTGACAATACGTCAAACAGTCTCAATTCTTCACACGGGCATATCGCAGGACTTTCTCAGCTACAACACATCACATACTCTGAGCCACTTCGAGAATTTCCCGATTTACTCACTCCACACTTAGACTCGGGTATCAACAACCATGGCATAAAACACCATATTATAGTTACTAACGGCCTACCTGCCCATTCACGCAAGCGAGGATTAAACCAAGGAAAACTAGCATCTGTCTATCTGTCTCTATCCCACTTTGATTACAACATTTTGATACTGTGAGCAATGACACATCTATCTAAGGTAACTTTTTGTTATTTTACAGGGCCTATTTGTCTGGCAACAGTGATGATATTATTGGTATTGATGATACCGAAGATCACACGAGCGATTTCACGATTCTTGTGTCTTGGAATCCTCAAACAGAGGATATGGACAAGTGATGGTGTGGGGTGGTGTGGAATAAACAGCGAAGTGGCCACTAAATTCGTTCATTAGACCCGCAAAATGAACAAAAACTGTTCCACGCCATAAGAACAGCTTGGGATAACATTCATCAACACCAATTGGCCAGATTGACCAATGCCATGCATAGGTGATGAAATGCTGTGATTGTAGCGAACAGGGAATATACTCGTTACTGATTGAATTAGATTCATCTTTACTTCAAATGAAATGAACGCAAGTAATTTAATTAAAATATCATTGTTTGTCAAAATTATAGTGTATGTTTTGACTTGTTGCTTCCCATTTTGAAGAT
>NW_027622512.1:91300-98164 GCF_034508935.2 Berghia stephanieae
TTCCCTTCTTCTTTTTCTTCTTCTTCTTCTTTTCTTTTTCTTCTTTTTCTTTTCTTTTCTTCTTCTTTTCTTCTTCTTCTTCTTTTTTCTCCTTTTTCCCTTCTTTTCTTCTTTTTTCTTCTTTTTTCTTCTTCTTCTTCTTCTTTTTCCCTTTTTTCTTCTTCTTCTTCTTCTTCTTCTTTTTCTTCTTCTTCTTTCTTCTTCCCCCCCGCCCACCTTTGGTGTTTTGGTCCCCATGCTTTTACATAGCGATATTCAGCATGTCCAAGTTGTATATTGTAGGTTTCTTGTAAAACAATCCAAATCGTATCCTTCAACCGCGTCTTTAATAAGGGGTTTGTTTCCATCGTAAAATTGTTGATGGCATAAAGGATTGCAGATGACTTTGTAATTTCAAACTTTTTGTTAGTTAGAGTTGGTCGTTTTGATCCCTTGCTCTTGAAATCGTTGGTCTTGATTTGAGTTCGTTCGTTTCGATTTCTCCAAGAAAACATCTTGCTTGTATCGTAACGAATGTTACAATTTTCCTATAGTTGGTAAGGAGAGGTTTAACAAGTTAAAACGCGAGGTCCAAAGTTTGAGAGTTTTTGGCAGGATGATAATCATTTAAATCGGTCGATATTTGAAGGACGTCGTTTCTGGCTACATTTGAAATACGTGTCTTGCTTGAGTACGACAGTTAACGGGCTAAATAATCATTCAAACTAGCGTCTGCTTTGTTTATCTCGGTCATCCCTGACGTCATCCGATGTATGTCTTGCTTATTGGGGTCATCCCAAACGTCATCAGATGTGTACATACATTAGGTCGGTCATCCTAAACTCATCAGATGTTGAGTGATTTTCAACAGGATTAATAATCGCTCATATGACCATCCAAAACGTGATGGTCAAAGTAAGATCGAATCATACTCAACCTTCACATTTAAAACTATCAGGAATGTCCTAAATTGAATGCTAACCCCGCCGTTTATGATTTGATAGGGGAAAAGTACTGTATATCACAGATTTTGGCAATCATCTTAGTAATGGGATTTCCATGGAACAATGCAAACACGAAGAAAGAGACGCCGTCATATTGGTCCATATTTTGCTAGGCCTTCAAACACAATCACTCAGAATTAAACAGACCACGGAATAATGATTTTGTTGTCATCTTTTTAGCCAATCATCATTATATCAGTGCAGCAAATCCAGAATGTAAAACTTTTACACAAATCCGAATAAAAACGTCTCGGGGACCCTACTATTTAACGCGTTGTATAGATACATGATTTGTGAATGTCATCAAAGAGGCAAGCGAAAACTGAATAATAAGTAGAGCTGTAATAAACGTATAGTTGTTGGTAAATTTTATTTCCTTTATATATCGTTATTTCTCTACTATATTAGTCATTACACGAGGCACATATATATATCAAAAACAATAATAGAAGACTACAACAACCGGAAACAAACGCCAGGTAAATAGCGATCACAATATACATTTGACTGCCTCTCCAGCATAAAACCTCCACCAGGCCAATGAAAAGAATAAGAAAACACTCAATCGAGAACAAAGACAGATAACAAGAAGGAAAGGGAAAATAAAGATAAGGGGGATTAAGACATAGCAAAGATTATATTGTCTCTGCCCTAGATGAGAGGTCAGAAGATCTCACCCAGAAAGTGTAATTTATGGTATTAGCTACTTACGTCATTATTATTGCTCGCTTTTGCATCAGGGAATGCAAATAACATAACGACGACCTGTTTCGTGGATGAAAAGGAAAAATGTTTTCATGTATCAATAAACAAGCACACACACACACACACACACGCACACACACATACAATGAGACACACACAGGCATATATAAATATAAATATGTTTATATATATACATATATGAATAATACAAAAACCATGAAATAAAAGTGCTCAACGTTTATATAAAAGGAGCTATTTATAAAAAATTCAATTATATGTATGATCAACTACTACAATATTGTTTTGAGCATTTCTTCTCATCAGGAATGCTCGAAACAGAATTGTAGAAATTGATCATAATTATACTTGATATATCATATAAATATATATATATATATAGTTTTAATATTTACCACAATGATGGAGTCAGTCGACATCGATGTTTCAGGCCTTTTCAGCCATCGTCAGGACTGTGTGTTACATGAGTTTGGTTTGTTGTGTGTTGTTGCTTGTTGGAGTGGATCCGTAGGTTTGTAGTTGATCACAGTGGAATGCCTCAACCACCCGGCCACTTTGCCCCCATATATATATATATATATATATATATATATATATATATATATATATATATATATATATATATATATATATATATATATATATACTTATTTCGTCTCGGCCACAAAAATGTGAGTGAAAATTTGCATTCTATATTAGCTCTAACCACCATTACCGAGCACTTTCGTACCTACAAGTACCCACCAACACTCATAAATATATATATATATATATATATATATATATATATATATATATATATATATATATATAGGAGTGAATATATATATATATATATATATATATATATATATATATATATATTCACTCCAATATGCCCACAGTGGACATTTATTTCATGCGTGGTGGGGGTTGGGGGCTTTCTGGAATATCTTCTCCAATTTATCAACATGACACCTTCCTATAATTAAAAGTCTCTTAGAGCCCATAGTGCTGGAATGTATCCCAGTTCCTGAAGGGTTAGACAAATGTATATCAATTGTTTGTTACCCTTTGGATCGGAATAAAGTTTACATTGCATGACTATAACCCCGTGTAATGCGGTGTTTAAGGTGGAAATAAAATTGAATTGTGATTTCCCCGTTACATAATGAATGAAAAGAAACAGCCATAAGTAATTAGTCTCATAGCTGTCTCAGAATATAACCTTTACAATAAAATAATAAGCAACGAATTATACAAAAAGAGGTCAAGCCCCACTAATATTTGACAATAAATGTTAGTCCGATGTGTTGATGTCGTATCAATGTACATATTTACATATTTTTGTTTTATGACATTCTTGAGTACTTAAACATAGCTAAAGAACCTGTCCCAACAGCCAAGAAGTATTTCTTTGTGCTTTGCAAGTCCAAGCAGAATCGTTTACGTTTTATGGATCAAGCTTCTGTAATTTTTATCCTAAAGCTTTTTAAACGTATATTATTTTCCCAAAATATCTAGGTGGTTTTTGAACGATTATTTAACACGCTTTTAAAGAAAAACATTTTCATTATACGAATTAAGTCAGGAAAAGATAACATTTTAATTCAATTATTAATGTCATTTTCACTATAGAGAATTTTTCTCACTGTGCAGTGTCGCGATACCAAAAGTACATATAAAACGTTAAAACGGACTCATCAAGGTAGTTAAAGAAAACAACATTAGATTAATGTTCAACTTGGACATTGACAGTGCCATAATAACCGCCAGTCTCGTCTTTCGGTCATTTCATGTGTATATGAATGTCAAAGTCAATAATGATTTATTAATGTCAACCCAAGATTTTAATCAACACCCGTAAAAGTCAAAAATAAATTAAACTACAACCGACGTACATTGGTGAAAATTGTCATGAAAATGTTTAACCAATCGAATATGACCAGAACAAAAACATATTATTAAACGTCTTCACGTTTCGACGAAAGGCGCTATAGAAATAGGCATAATAATAATAATAATAATAATAATAATAATAATAATAATAATAATAATAATAATAATAATAATAATAATAATAATAATAATAATTGTCATGGAATTATACTTCGTGTTACGTTAGGAAATAGTTGATATTAGTTGAAGTTTAATTACTTATTATTCATTAAGTCGATTGTTTAAAATATTATTCCTGCTTCCAAATATCGGAGTGGCATGTCCTAGAGAAGGATACACTCTTTGTTCATTACTTTCCGTATTTGAGTTAGTTATACTGTTTTTTGTACTTACAATGTTGTTGCAATATATCTGAATTAATATAACTTATACTCAATAAAGAAACTGTTATCTCACTTAATCTTTTAACGCTTCTGAGTTGAGTGATTCCACAATATTAATCTGGGGTGCTGTAAAAAAAACATTGGCAGCGAGAATTGTATACCTTATCCTGAGCATCTGCCTATCGGAGCGTTTCGTTACATCAGTGGAAAAGCCAACACACCACGGACGGAAATCTGCCACCCGAGAGTCTTCTGAGGAAGCTGGCGGGATCGACTTGGGGCGCTAGCTATTCCATCGCGGAGTATTGCGCTCCAGTGTGGGGTAGAAGCAGAAACGTTGAGAAGGAGGATGTAAAACTTCGCAAGTCGATGCACATAGTGTCAGGAACGCTGGCAACAACTCCTAGAGAATGGGGCTCGATAATGGCAGCGATCCAGCCCCCCGATGTCCGGAGGGAGACGATTACGGAAAACTGGCTGAGTAAGATCAAAGAGAGAGGGAATGGGGATACCCCCCCCCCTGAAGCGCATAATGGACGGCGCCCCCGGTTCGAGCCGAAATAAGTCCCGGCAACCCTTGTACGCAGAATCCCTGACTACAAACAGAGCTGCACATACGAGATGGAAGTCGGTTTGGACAAATTCAATCCCTCGTGGGGGCGGGGACGTACACTTCTCTAAGCTTAGTGAGAAGTTGCCAGGCTTTGATGCCAGTAAGAGGAGGCACTGGGTAGCTGCGAATCGGCTTCGGTCGAGGAGCTGCCTAAAGTGCGCTTCATCGGTGGGGTCTTTCAACCTGTCCAATATGTACCCGCTGTGGGCAAGATCCTGAGACGGCAGAACGGTGTGTTGTGACGATGCTACCGGGCGGGTTTGCGACGGTGCACGAGTGCGGACAGGATTTGATGATTGGGTCGATCGTCATAACACAGTAGTGTGATAACCATAAGAGGCTGCGCCACCCGAGAAAACCGGAGGAAGTGCCTTTTCTGCCTGCAGTGTGCTCAGAACGTTGTAAGACGCCCTGTTCGTGGACAGTCGCCCATCACGTCGAAATAAATCTTCCTGACTTTTTTTCCCGCCACAGCTCGTGGTCAACTTTTTTCCCCGCTGTCAACTCGTGGTCGTCAGGAAAGTAAACTAAACGATACGTCATCTTCATGGAACCAAGCAGTCGGACGCTTGGGTGAGTAAATATAGTTATATTTCGTCAATAATTTATTACCCTTAGTTCGCGTCACATCTTCGTACCCTTATTGTACATAATATAATGTGTCAGTATTACTTCATCAGGTCAAATAAAGAGTTCATTACCATATTACAAAAACAGATTGAACAACAAAATGAACAATTGCTGAACCAACTAGAGCAAAAAAAAAAGCAGGTCGTGGCAATAAATCTTCAAGCAGATGGAAATGTTCATGAAACTTATGACCGGTAGCAATATATATATATATATAAAATATATATATATATATAATATATAATATATATATATATATATACCACAACCGCCAGGAATTCCGAGCTTTATCGCATTCGGCCCTGTCTTAGAGATATGGAGCGACTACTAGAAACATTATAATACATTTTTAACTGCTCACTCCGTACCTGATGAGAAGAAAGCAGACGTTTTCCGTGTTAACCAAACACTGGTTGTTTACAATAATATAACATGGCGATTTAAGAAACTTAAGCCAAGGCGATAACCGCACTCAGTCTTGCAGAAATCGAAAAATATATGATGGAGCAGTACTACCCTCCACTGTTCCTCGTTATAAATTTTGGACGGGCCTCCAGAGGAAACCAGGTGAAACTATTCAGAAGTGGGCAGCTAGAATTTGCCAGAGCTCTGTCACATGCGATTTCCCATCCATTGAAAATCCTTTGGATGAAGCCATGCGGTCCTGTTTCATTTGTGCAGTCAACAACACAGCTGTTCTTGATGCTCTTTTCAAGCAAAAAGAGGACCAGCTTTCGTTTAACAAAGCCATGGAGGTGGCCACGGTGATAGAAGATGCCTCAAGAATGGCTAACGAGACTGCATTATTTGTTCAACCAGAGGACCATAGAATTAAGTCTCAAAGAAAACAGACTCCGATAATTCAGCAAGGAAGTCAAAACAAACAGCGTATCAAATGTTCGAAAGAAAGACAGGCAGAGCTGACAACGGAGTTTGACAATAAAAATCAAAACGGCTCGAGACGCGATGGGCAGACAAAACTGAAAATTTAAAACATCCGTTTGCCGCTTCTGACAGAAAACTGGATATATCGAGAGATCCTGTAACGTAAAAAGAGTATGTCGAGTTCGCCGAACGGCAACACGACTTGTCGCATGTCTCGGGTCAATTTCGTTTCAGTGTCACTGGTTAAGTTAGCTACGACTGTATATCAACCATGAAATTGTATTCGAAATAGATACAGGGACAGGGACTGATCCCAGAATCATCGCTAGAGAATCCGCTAAATATGACACAAAATCCGTTGCTATGTGAAACCCGAGTCGTAAATTGTCTAAATCAGATTCCAAAACGGACAATCTTAAGCCATTCTTCAAGTTAAAGGACATGGTGTTAACGTCTAATGGGTGATTATTCTACAGATCAAGAATCGTTACTCCTAAGAGCTTGAAATGTGTCGTCCTCATTATCTTCCGCCACGGTCATTTTGGCATGAAACTCGTGAAACAATTAGCACGAACGATCGTATATTTACCAGGTATGATCCTGACATCGTCAATACGTGTCATGGATGTGTTACGTGTGCCGAACAACCCACCAAACCATCCATGGGTAAACCCCAGACTCACCGTGGAGTACACATCGATCATGCAGTAAATTTTATGGGCAATAACTGGTTAGTAATGGTCGACGCCTACTCAAATTACCCATGCTA
>NW_027622512.1:105764-109420 GCF_034508935.2 Berghia stephanieae
AATTGATTTTACGGATTTGGAATTTATGAAACTGGTCGAATTATGACCATGTCATTTGATTTGGATTTCGGATACTAACAACATATAAAGCAGTAAAAAATGAAACTGTGCATTCAATTATCATCATTGGCCTTTGAACACTTAAGTCATTATTAACAAATTCAACACAATGCAAAGGAATATCAATATCATCTTTTGAAAAGCCACTAGACGATCATAAGCCATTACATATGTGTGCGACTACGCCACAATATTATCATATGTAGCAATTCTTAATAATAAAAAAATAGATAATATTATACAGTTGTAACATTCTAAGGGAAGGGGAAAAGGGGCGCCTACGGGAATCGATCACAAATTGTCGACTAAGTCAATGCTTCTGAAACAGTTATCTAACAAATTAGGCCTCGCAAGCCTTTTGAATTACGACGCATGTAATACATACATAGTAGGCCACCGTTTGAATTAATAGTTGTCTAAATAATTATTTTTAAAATGTTACATTCATATGTTAACATCAATTTCTTCATGTTTCTATGTGCATTATAAAAGTTTTCGTATTATCGAAAATGTATGAAAGTAAAACCGAGTGAACTCTTTTTAAAAATGTTTTTGAATAATTACAGATCAAATATTCATAGTTTGTTTAAAATCGGCCGAGTGAAATACATTTTCATTCAAATTGGAAGACTAACAAGCGAACTCATTATGAATATACACATAAACTTTCACAACATTATTAATATCACTAAATGAAAGATTGAGAAACATCAAATAAAATAAAGAAATTCTTACCAGAATTAGTCCGTTGACAATGTTCATTTTGATGAATAGAAATAGCTGGATTGAATTCAAAACTACAATGGCCGTCCGTTGAGCACAAATGAATACAAAGCTGGGATGGCCGTTTTTATAGAAGTAAATGTGACACATTCACTCCCACGTATTTCTACAAAAAAGGCCAAAGTATAACAAACATAAGATACAGTCGTACCTCCATAACCCGGGTTTATATAATCTTCTTCCTAATCTTTAAAGTTGCTTTTGGCAGGGCACCCCTTGTAATGTATTTTATTTCAGAAAATATTATGCTTTATAACTGTTCGTGTTGAATGTTTTTTTTTTCAATATGGCGATTCTCCTCTACCTTGGAGAGGGCCGTTTGCGATGTTTCTAAACGACTCGTTCTTACTCAGATGGATTGGGAGAGCTCTACTCGATTGCCTGGCCGCTTGAGTCATCGGGCTTAATATCTCCGTATGAAACAAAATTAACATCACTTAGCTCTTTATTAATGTTTTTGCCTAGACCTTTTTAAAGATGGTCTCACTAAATCCTATCAATAAGTCTATAAACGACCGAGTCCCACAAAATGGTTGTGTGAGTTGGTACGTTATAATGGGTTGGCGGGAGTTACTTTGTTTGTTTTGGTTTTGATGGGACGCTCAGAAAACTTGAGTTCGATAGCAGTGAAAACGATATAATACAAATGTAATGTTGCTGATTGAAGCTCAAAGATCAATAATGAAATGAAATGAAATTAACGGAGACACGTTTGTTTACAAAGGAAAAACTCGAAACATTTACAACATCTGATTTCATTATAAAGATTGAAGCTTCCATTCAATTTGACTTTTGTTATTTAACTTTATTCCTGAACTGACGGGTTCATTTGTATCCCAAGGCCTGTTTTTTGTTGGCTACAGAATATTTATTTTTCAACGGATTTGCCCCAAATTTGGGAAATTCCTCAAAACACTATAAGTAATGCTGAAAAAATTGTTTGAAATGAATGATAGGTTTTTGAGATTCACATGCGTGACGTTTTTCATGTCCTTTTCCTGCACATGGACATCACGCTACACAAAAGTAAAATACGAATGTTTCCTGTATACCCTATTTTGTTTATGATTGCTCCAGCTAGTCTGTATAGCAAATGTTTGTCAGAAGAGTTAGCAGTTTTATGTTTAGCACTTGAATTGAAGGATTTTAAATAATTTAATGAATGCTAATCAAAGTGATAAATATGACAGATCCAGATAACGACTTCCATTTTTTAAATATAAAAAATGAGCTAATATATAGTGCAATATCCACAAACGTGCTCAAAGCACTTTACAAGGGGTCCCTGGCCAACAGCAATACTTATCATGTAGGACGAGACAGGACGCCTGTTGGGCGATATTACATTTTGCATCTGAGTACGGTGAGAGAATGTGAGTAAAGAGCCTTCTACAAGGAATCAACTATGCGCCGAGGGATCCTCGAACCCGAGACCTTCCGATCCGAAAGCGAGTGTCATACCACTAGAGCACATACAAGCAATATATCTATTTATGATAAATCACAGTGCTATTCATAGTTCAAGGGTTAAAAATATTTTCTTTTGTTAAAATAAACAAAAACAAAGAGAGGCTTCTCTTTATGCGATAGTGACACATGTGACAGCGTTAGTTAGACAATTTACTGTCTTGACACGGCAGGTTACACTTTACCTGAATTTAACAAAGATTTGAACTTCGAAATAAAAATGGCGCTTACTTGATTTTACTTCTGATCAGAGTTTGATGAACAAAGAGAGAGAGAGAGAGAGAGAGAGAGAGAGAGAGAGAGAGAGAGAGAGAGAGAGAATATAAAGATTATTACTATTATTATTATTATTATTATTATTATTATTATTATTATTATTATTATTATTATTATTATTATTATTATTATTATTATTATTATTAGTAGTAGTAGTAGTATAGTAGTAGTAGTAGTAGTAGTTAGTAGTAGTAGTAGTAGTAGTAGTAGTAGTAGTAGTAGTAGTGTAGTAGTAGTAGTAGTAGTAGTAGTAGTAGTGTAGTAGTAGTAGTCGTAGTAGTAGTAGTAGTAGTAGTTAGTAGTAGTAGTAGTAGTAGTCGTAGTAGTAGTAGAGTAGTAGTAGTAGTAGTAGTAGTAGTAGTAGTAGTAGTAGTAGTGTAGTAGTATAGTAGTAGTAGTAGATACAGGTGCTGATGTTTCAGTTTTTCCCGCCTCAAACACAATTGACTGAACCAAAATATAACCCACCCATTATGCGCTGTAAATGGATCATCGATTAAAATTTAGGGAATACACATCATCTTTAAAATAAGCCAAAATGGAATGTGTCAGTCTTGAGTTTTCTCTAGCTGATGCCACGGGCCCCATCTTAAGTACTGACTTTTTCATTGCTCACCCCTTATGGTTGATCTCAAGAGGAAACGTCTCCTGTCACTTGACAATACGTCAAACAGTCTCAATTCTTCACACGGGCATATCGCAGGACTTTCTCAGCTACAACACATCACATACTCTGAGCCACTTCGAGAATTTCCCGATTTACTCACTCCACACTTAGACTCGGGTATCAACAACCATGGCATAAAACACCATATTATAGTTACTAACGGCCTACCTGCCCATTCACGCAAGCGAGGATTAAACCAAGGAAAACTAGCATCTGTCTATCTGTCTCTATCCCACTTTGATTACAACATTTTGATACTGTGAGCAATGACACATCTATCTAAGGTAACTTTTTTTTAATTTTACAGGCCCTATTTGTCTGGCAACAGTGATGATATTATTGGTATTGATGATACCGAAGATCACACGAGCGATTTCACGATTCTTGTGTCTTGGAATCTCCA
>NW_027622513.1:0-16507 GCF_034508935.2 Berghia stephanieae
AATTAAATAAAAAAATTGAGCTTTATATAGCGCACTATCCACTAAATGTGATCAAAGCGCTTTACAAGGGGTCCCTGGTCAACAGCAACATTTAACATGTAGGACGGGACATGACGCCTGTTAGCCGATATTACAGTTTTTCGGACAAAGACAACGCTGTTAACGGCCAGGTACTCATTTTACACCTGAGTACGGTGAGAGAATGTGAGTAAAGAGCCCTTTCCAAGGACTCAACTATGCGCCGAGCGCGAGGCTCGAACTCATGACCTTCCGATCCGAAAGCGAGTGTCATACCACTAGACCACATAGCCGCACATAAACCTGAAAACAATTCCAACCCAGCATTCCAAGTGACAAGATAAAGACTAACGTGACATAAAATGGATCTATTGCTTATTACCCTTTGAAAAAAAAAAGCTGGTACTTTGTTTTGTACCAGCTACCCAATTACTGCTTGGTGTATGAAAGGGTAAACAAAACTTGAGCCCGATTGATTTGAAACCGGTCTATAGGGAATGAGATTAGCGGAAGAGTAGCGTCCCTTGATTGGACGTCACCTTACAGAGAGAACGTCAAAATGGTTTTGCGCATGCGTCTCTCTTTCGGTGAAATGCCTCATAGCGCACAACCAACATGACGTTCTCTCTCTAATAACTTTTCCGCTCGTGACTTCCAATCAAGGGATGCTACTCTTCCGCTAATCTCATTCCCTATTGGGTTGTGACTTGAATCCACTAAATTATAATATAGAGACACCTTCCTTAAATGAATTTATATGGTTGTATATTTTATAGTTTAATTTTGAACTTATGGATGTTTAATTGAAGCATTGTGAAGCGCTTTAAGAATGGACAATCACCGAAAATGCATCATCAAAATATTTATTTTGATTTAGTAATATTTACTAAATGGACTTAAAGCACTTACCAAGGACTCCTAAGCCAACAACAACAGCACTGAATACGTAGAACAAGACATGAAGCATGTTAGGTTTATCATCTGTCCTTATTTCTTTTCAACAAGAGACAACGTTGTTACCGCAAGGCTTAATGCTGAGAAAGTTCTGACGAAGAAGCCTTTTCCATGCAAAAAACTATGCTCACTCGGACCCTCAATTTACATCCTAATGTTATAGATAGAACGGAATTGACGTCACTCAGTTCTTTGTTATTGTTGTCAGCCGGCCAATTTTATGAGTAGTTCACACTAAGTTCTGTCAGACTATAACCGTTTAATGTTAGACACAGTGTTGTGTAATGGGACGTTATTTCCAGCTGGCGAATGCTGTGAGCTTTTTGACTAAACGCACAGCATTCAATGCCATTGCACTAGAAATATGTGACTCATAGTCTGAAAACGGTATTATATCGTAGTGAAAAAACTGCTATAAAATTAATGGAATGTGAAATTTAAATTTTATTTCTCTAAGAACTTTATTATTCTACCCTTCCCGACTTGTACATCGTCCAAGGGAAGAGTGGAATAACCCAGGCGTCAGCCGCAGTGCAGCACCGCAAATTGAGCTAAGGCAATGTGACTTGCTCAAGGCCACACAGCGCAGCGGCGGGTGATCGAACTGGGTACCTATCGGCTACGAAGCAAAGCCCGTACCGCTGAGCCACGCTGCCCTTAAGCATACAAACGTTACCAAAGTCTGATAGTTGTGACCGTAAATCAAATTTATATCATCGTATTCCCCCCAGGCATAATACAGTTTCGAGACGATTGGTCACAAACTACCTGCTCAAGATTAAAATCCAGATCCCCTTTCTACCTCTCAAAGAAAGATTACTACAGCATCACTGATGAATGGAGAAAAGAATGGGCAAATAATACCCCAACAGGAGGCCAAATTATTGAAGACCCTACCAATGAAATTCCTGGCTCACAGCTTGGTAGGAAATACTGGGTGGCTGCAAATAGGCTACGCTCCAGACATGCGAAAACAGCCGCAAAAATGAACAAATGGGGTCTAAACAACTCAACAGAATGCCCCAAATGCCAAACTGACCCCCAAGATGTAGATCACCTTGTGCTCCACTGTCCTGTTACCAAGCTGAATGGAGGTTATGAAACCATTCACAAATGTGAAGATGAATTCAAGGCTTGGCTCGACGCGACAGATCTGAAAGTGTGACCCCACCATACGATACTACTACTACTACTACTACTGGTCACAAACTTTCTGCAAAGCACGAGAGAGATCTTTTAATACATATAATGTCTTTGTGCTGCGTTGTTGTATAGTCGACGTGCATTTATTTCCAGGTCGTGATAACCCAACTATTGGATCATTGATGTAATGGAAATCTTTAAAAAATGACTCAGAAAATTGCCTATTACAACAACGTTAAACTAGGCCCATAATTGCGTTCGGATGTCAGACCTGCATATAATGTATGTACACATCGGGTCTAGTGGTATGACACACGCCTTCGGCTCGGAAGGTCCTGGGTTCGACTTTTGCTTTGAGTGAGTCCTTGGAAAAGGCTCTTTACTCACATTTTCACACCGTACTCATGTGTAAACTGAATATCTGGCTGCTAACAGCGTTGTCTCTGTCCGAAAAAAATGTTATATCGCCTAAGAGACGCCATGTCTCGTCCTTGATGTTAAGTGTTGCTTTTGGCTACAAACCTCTTGTAAACAGCGCTTTGAGCATGTCAGATGGATATTGCACTGTATAAAAACTCAATTATTTTATTATATATTACTGCTGATTTTTGAGTCAAGACAAGCATGATGCATAGGCTACATGCAATTGACATGGAAATAAATCTAATCTAACTCGACGAAATGCCTGTACATACGCGTATATTGATAAATCACCTTTTCACTTTTTGACAGAAATTCATTAGGTACCTAAAATATTGACGGGTTAGGATGACTTCAAACTTTCCAAAAATTAAATTGTTTTACTCGAGACATCTTTGAAGTCTTTAATATATTTCTTTGGACTGGTCGAAGTTTATTTTAATTCCGGTATATTTTAAGTAGAACATTTCTAGTCAAAGTAAAAAAAAGGCGTTTTGTCAATGTATGGCAACATGAATATTCATGTAATGACGCCGGCTAATTCCACGAATTTCTCGCTTTGGATTAGCCATATTTGCCAATCAAGATTGACAGATAGGAAACTTCTTGCTGGTTTATACAAACACAGACATACACACATATATGTATTCTCGAGATATGTATTTTTTTCTCTCTCTCCCGGTCAAGTTGATATTTTCCACAAGGGAAGCAAAGAGAGGAACACTTACGTACATTCTATTTTCCAATAATGTGAATGGAAATTCATGTCAAGCATTTATTTGAATGTCATTCTAAAGCTAAGAACATTTGCACTAGACAGAGATTTATGTAGGCAGATTACTAACTGGATAATAGAAACAGACTGACAAACTCGAAGTGGCGCACACATTCACGGCATGCGTCCATAGAGACTGCGCAGCCATATTATTATTATTTATTTGACTGGAAGAATTTGGTAAAGCGTTCAACTCACACCTAAATGGACAGCGTTTGAATCCGAAGAGAGTTTTCCTTTTCCAAATCCTATTTTTTTTATCTTTTATTAAAATTAAAATCAAAATTGAGAGTTTTAATATAGCTCAATATCCACTTGAAGTCTCAACGCGCTTTACAAGAGGACCCAGGCCAACAGCAACACTTCACATAAAGGATGAGACATGACGTCTGTTCAGCGATATTACCTTTTTTCGGACAGAACAACGCTGTTAACGGCCGGGTACTCATTTGACACCTGAGTACGGTGAGAGAATGTGAGTAAAGAGCCTTTTCTAAGGACTTCTCGAACCCAGGACCTTCTGATCCGATATACATATACATACACACACACACACACACACACACACACACACACCTGTATGGTCATCTAAATGAAGTATATATACATATGTCTTGCTCTATCTCTATAAATTTCACTTTCACCACCGCACCGCATGTCTTCCAACCAGGCCACAAGGGAACAGAATCCATTATAATTTGGTAAACAAACAGCCAGCAAGAGTATCCTATTATCGATTTTTTAAAAGGCTTTTACACCGTATTTTTAATGGTTTTTCCTTTTTTTTTTCTTTGAGGAGCAAAAGAAAAAATGTGTGCGTGTGTGTGTGTGTGTGGGGGGGGGGGGGGTAGTAAATAGAAGGCGAATTCTCACGCCAATTTATAGAAAAAACGAAAATGACGTCATTCAGCTCTTTCTTATTGTTTTTAGACAGCCATTTTGGTGATTGGTTCTCACTGAATCATATTTATCAGACTATAAACGTTCCCAGTTTTGTGTTGGTACGCTTCTTTTCCGGCAGGCGGATGTTGTAAGTATTTTACCTAAACGCATAGCATCAATAAAACGCCCTGATACAGACGCGCATTAAAAATACATGGCAAGGTTTTTAATGCGTCAGTTGTGCACTGCACGTAGAGCGCTCGCCTACGAAGCATAAGGATGGTTTTAATCCCAAGCGGAATTAATACTTTTAAAAATCTCTATGACCTATCAAGTCCAGTTCAGATCAAGTTCAACGTCTTTATCTGCAAACGGTGAAAAACACATCTCTGCAGATTTTATACAATTATTTGGTGACTTTCTCCATTATTTTGTCATTGAGTTGAAAACCAAATGTCTAATAGTTGATCAAATTTGTTGTTGTTGGTAATATCTAAGATTTCTGTTTGGAGAGTGTTCCATTCCTTGATTGTTCTTGGGGAAAAAACTGTTTTTATATGTGTTGATTCTCTGTGTTGGAATGGTGAAGTTACTGCTTTGATAATTTCTTGTGAATGTACTGTGTTGTTTTGTAAAATATTGTGGTAAAGTTACTGCTGTTTTGGTGCACTGTGCTGTTCTGTGGAGAACTTGGATGTGTTTCTCTGTCCGCCTACTCTCTACTGCAACCATTTAAGGGCCTCAGTAACGCATCCTGGTTCGCGCGATTAATTTGTTGGTGACAAACCTCGAAATTGCCCTTTGAACATGTTTGATTTTCTTGATGTGGCCTTGCTAATAAGGCTCCTATACTGTGCACGCGTATTCCAGTACATGTCTGACTAAAGCATTGTATGCATATTCATTCACCTACGATTTGCTTTTGCCACAGTACTATCCATATGCTGGTCCCATTTTAGTGATTTGTTTTGTTGGATTCCCAAGTAGGGTATTGTGTTTTAATAACTGATCTCTTATTTATTGATAGTCATAATGGCAGCGATCTATATTCATGTGTTCGTCCAACCTAGTCATCGATCACATGATTTGTTGCTGTACAACGATTAGACAGTTCTCAATAAATGTAAGCACGCTGCTGTGTTTATGAAAATTGTAAACATACACATGAGTCAATCAACAGCAAAATGACCAATTGTGAGGTTGGATATTTCTCAAACTGTGAACATTTTTTATTCGTTATGTCAGTCATTTTGACCACACACTTCAATGAGATCAATGACCTCGAGCACATGGAAACGTGAGATAGATCATCCCCATTAATTAGCTGGTTTTTGTGTGTTATTGAAATTAGAAAGGATTTTTTTTCAGGGTGGAAATTCATCGGCCAGTTTTGTGCCATTCTCAAGATCATTCTGTAATATTTCTGTCGTTCAGGGTTCCGTTGACACGAAATAAGAGGCTGTCATCGGCGAACAGTTTGAGCCTGGTAAGAGTTGATATGTTTCTTCCTTAATCGTTAATGAATGTTAGAAAGCAGAGCGGCCCAAGAACAGTTACGTGAGGTACCCCCGATAGAACGTTGCATTTCTCACTTCTATGTCCACCCAGAACTACTTCCTGGGGTCTATCGCAGAGCAATTCTTCAAGCCAATAAATAATGGTTCTGTTCCGAGTCATTTTCTTGATCAATTGTCTTTTGGAGGCATTTTGGGTCGATGTTTTTAATTCCACGGTATTAGGAGTCGTCTTTGGGACACACTATCAAATGTCTTCGAAAAGCAGATCTATTCGTTTTCTGATGTCTAATGCCTTTCCTATTTCTTCTATGGTGTTTACGAGCTGGTTTTCACAAGAAATAATATGTTTTTTAAACCCATGTTGGTAATTGACTTGCACATTGTGTCTTTCATGGCGCTTCATTATTGAATGAAACACAATATGCTCGAGTACTTTACAAGTAACAGAAGGTCAGCGTGCTGGATGTGTCTAATCTGTTAGAAAGTTCTTTGCACTTGACTAATGTTCTGTACAATGGGTAGCGAGGAAATATCAATGCCTGTTGATTGAACTCTACAAAATTCGGGATATATTTTGAGTGTATCCAAAAAATAAACAATTAAATGAGCATTTATATAATACAATATTCACAAAACGTGCCCAAAGCGCTTTAGAAGAGTGGGTGGAACAGGCACTTATGTTGATAAAACAAGAAATGAAGTAAGTAGGGAAGTGCCAGAAGACAAATAGAGAATTTTTTTTTCACGGCGATGGGGGCTCGAAGCCGCGACCTAACTGGTACGACAACTCCGCCTGGCCGGGAAGAGCGTGGCTCTACTGTATGACCAATCCACCATTCGGCTCTCATACCGACCGAGATCGATCCCGGGTGTAGTCGATTTTTTCTTATCTCCCCGTTCAACCAGCAATGATTGAGTATCTGGGTCTGTTAGATCTGGCAGAAAGTACTTTGCGATAGACTAGAGTCCTATCCAAAGGGTAGCGAACAAATGCTATTGTCCGTTTCACGCTATAGAAACCGGGACAAACTCCGGCTCCATGGGCCGAACGGTTCTGAAGGACTACTTTTTTTATGTAATGGAAAATATTTTAGTTTGGTTTGAGAGAATTTCCTGGTGAAGTCCCAGGTTTGAGAATTATTTTTTTTGGCAAGACGAGTTTCATTTAAATGGATCGATATTTAAAGAAAAAGAGTTTTCTGGTGAAATTTTAAAATACGTGTCTTTCCAGAGTGCGGCAGTTAACTGGCTAAAATCCCGTCACATGGGGATACAGATTATATTGATATCAATGCCACTTGCTAACCAGCAATAATTCCATTTACCAACACATTCTTCCCAGCATTGATCTTTGCACTGTCAATAGTGACACAATATTATGTAAACAGAACTAATTCATCGTCTATACAGACGTCATGCTTAGTAACCCGATGTTTTGATTCTAATCAAATCCATAACATCCTAGGGGGGTTATATTTATTGGCATTGATTCTTTACCCGAGCGTTGTTTGTCATAGAATGTGATGATGAGGGCAACTCACAGATAGTCGAGGTTTGTTTGGGGCTCCTTCCGATTCTCTCCAAATGAACGAAATCCAATATTCAAGAAAACGAATTAATTATTCGGTAACAGTAATATTTGATTAAGCCGCCAATCCGTGCTCAAAATCAGTGTGCTGAATGTTGTAAAATTAAGTGGTACCTTATTGTATTGAAACTTTAAAAAATAACTTGGTATTCATAATTTTCTATTGACCTTCTATTGATCCAGCAGTTCTGCCATTTTATTGAAGAACACAATATTATGTGCTACTAGGGCTCTTTCAGAAATAACCAAAAAATGCCCATTGCTCAACAACCAGCGGAGATTTTTTTAATTCTGTAAACGACATGATATTCCTTATTTCCTTACGGATATTCCCAGAAATTATGAAGTGCATCATTTAGCACAATGAATTTCTAGACGATTTTAAAGATGGCGGCCCACCTTGAAACTTGGTCAAAGGAGGAAATCAGAGCTGTCATACGTTTTTTGAACGCCAAAAGTCTGAATCCTACCGAAATTCATAAAGAACTTCAGAGTGTATATGGTGAGCATGCTATAAGCCGTACACAAGTCTATCACTGGTGTAATTTGTTTGAAGCCGGCCATTCCGACTTGACAGACAGGGAAGGGAGAGGGCGTTCGATAACTGCGACGTCAGAAGACAATTTGAAGCGAGTTGATGAGCTTATTCGTCAAGACAGGAGGTTGAAACTTCCTGAAATCGCAAGCAGTCTTGAAATTTCGGAAACTTCTGCCCATAGAATTGTATTTGATGAACTTGGCTACAGAAAAGTCAGCGCAAGATGGGTTCCTAAGCAATTGACAGACAATCATAAAGAACAAAGATTGGACATCTGCAGGGAACTTTTGAGAAGAAGCAAGAGCTCACGCAGGGTTCACGGGCATACTGCCAACGCCGGCGGAGACTTTCTAGGGTACGATGTGACTTTTCTTGACAGCATAGTCACCGGTGATGAGACTTGGTTGCACCATTGCACCCCAGAAACAAAGCAAGATTCGATGACATGGAAACATCCATCCTCACCTGTCGCGAAGAAATTCAAAGTCATGCGGTCAGCAAAGAAAATAATGGGAACTGTTTTCTGGGACAGTCGTGGTGTTATTCTGTTCGAAACCTTACAACCTGGAGAAACAATCAATGCTGCAAGGTACGGCCAAACTCTTGACAAGCTTAGGGAGGCCATTCGCAGAAAGCGCCCAGGGCAGTTGACCAACGGGGTCATTTTGCAACACGACAATCTCATTCCTTACTTGAAATCATCATAGAACTGGCAGGAAAGCGCTTTGATGTCGATGAAGAGCTTGTTGACCATGTGCGGAAATGGCTACAAAACCTTGACGGAAATTTCTTCCGAGAGGGTATCTATTCCATGGTGCGGCGTTGGCAGAAGTGTGTCGACAGACTTGGCTGTTACGTAGAGAAATGAAGGACGAGTCAAGGTATGAACACGTGCAAGAATTTTGTTGATAGCATAAAAAGCGCGGATTTTACAGGCATTTTTCGGTTAATTATGAAAGAGCCCTCGTATTTGGTTACCATTGCATTTACTGTGGTTCTTTAAAACAACGACAGAATTGCAAAGAGGTAGAATTGCTTGACTCAGATCAGGAAGTAAAAAAAAAAGACTTATTGAGAACCAGCAATATTTGCGGAGAAACAGGTTATTATGACAAGTCACTCATTTTTAAAAAAGTAATACGCTTCAACAGTCGTAACGTCACTTCCGTCGTCATGATGCATGGTAAATTAGTAACTGGCTCTAAACTATCGGAACAATGGCGGACGCCCTTATGAAATATTTCTCTGACGAGCATAAAAGCATATCCAGAGGGGGGAAAAACCCCCATAAATCTGATCATGTTTTGACTTTTACACATTCTGATCATAAGACATATGAAAAGTTCTAGCCAGCATGAAGAATAAAAAGTACCGATTTTCTTTGTTTAGAACCACGATGACCGCCGTTGCTGGGCGACGTGACATCACACTATTGAATCCAATTATACTACTGTGTAATTAAGATAGATTGAGACGACGACATAGGTTTTTAGTCATCAACGATCAAAATCGGTCCGGTAATAATATAGTCGGATGAGGTGCGCGCAAATGAATCTGTGCGGCTATGTGGTCAAGTGGTATGACACTCGCTTTCGGATCGGAAGGTCCTGAGTTCGAGCCTCACTCAGCGCATAGTTGAGTCCTTGGAAAAGGCTCATTACTCACATTCTCTCACCGTACTCAGATGTAAAATGAGCACCTGGCGTTGTCTCTCTCCTGGAAAACATGTAATATCGCCTGTCATGAGTCATGTCTCGTTCTACATGTTGCTGTTGGTGAGGCACCCCTTGTAAAGCGCTTTGAGCACATTTAGTGGATATTGCTCAAAAGCTCAATATTTTTTAAAGTTCAAAAATCTGGGAAAAGGGCAGCGAGATGACGAATCTCAACGTCAAATGACATAATATCATTATAGGTACCATCATTACGATATAGCATATAATTTTATAAATGATCATTTGAGTTAACGGGGATCGAATTACTATTAAATCTTTTTTTTTTAAATTTTGCGAGTTCATCGTGTATAAATCTGTAAAAAGTAGTTTTGTAATTTTTTTTTAGATTTGCCAGCATTTCTGTGTTCTTTGGCAAACTTTTGAAATGGGCTGTACGAAGTAATTTTGACCCCCAACTCTATTTTCTTTTAAAAAACATTTAGATAAAACACAATTTTACGACACCAGCACCATATTTCTCTTCGTCCTTCTCCAAGTCAATCAACTTGACGCTTCGACTATTCGATTATTGGATGTTTGATGCCGTGTTCTTAGGGAGTTTTTGTTTTTTGATGTGTTTTTAAAATGCTTTTGTTTGAACTATACAATTCTAAATTGTCTGAAACAACCACTCGCAGTGACAGGAGACATTTTTTAAAAATACATAACATTTCCTTAATTCATCCCCAAGGGGAAATTAGTCTCTCTATGGAATACCAAGGGAAGACTAGAATAACCCAGGCGTCAGCGAGGGTGAGGACTTGCTCGAGTCCACACAGCACAGCGCGGGTGACCGAACTCGGTACCTTTTGCATGCGAAGCAAAGACCGCACCGATGAGCCATGTTGCCCCTTATAGACATAATATTATGTTGCCAAATTGTTTTGTGACATTTTGTCTAACAAGCTGTTTATTGAGAAATTTTCATTTAGATTTTACGGAAAGTGTATTGCAAAGGACAAGCGTCTCATTGCTAATGTCATCGTAGTTTTATAGTCATTCGAAGATTAAGGTTGTTTTAAAGAAGCAAAATAGAAACTTGAGCTTTAATATAATGCAATATCTTTTAAACGTGCTCAAAGTGCTTTACAAGGGGTCCTTAGCCAACAGCAACACTTAACATGTAGGACGAGACATGGCGCCTGTTAGGCGATATTACAATTTCCTCGGACAGAGACAACGCTGTTAACGGCCAAATACTTATTTTACACCCCGAGTACTGTGAGAATATAAGGACTCAATTATGCGCCGCTCCGAACTCGAACCCAGGACCTTCCGATCCGAAGGTGTCATACCACAAGTCCACATAGTCGTATCAGTGAAAGCGGCTTGAGACACTTCAAAAGCAAATTGACGTTCTCTCTGTAAGGTGACGTCCAATCAAGGGACGCTACTTTTCCGCTAATCTCATTCCCTATTTGAAATCATCATACAATGAACCGTACTCGTATCTGAATGCCATCATTACAAAAATCAAATTCATTTCCATTCCATGCACGGCGAATGCGCATTGATAACGTAATGCAGTTGCAAAATGACATCCTATATTCAATGAGATTTAATAATGAGTCTTATTGTTTCCATTCTCTCTGTGTAATCAGTCAACTGTCGTACTTTGGACATACACTTGTTTAAAAATTTGGTCAGAAAACTCGTCCTTCATAATATTATAATATCACAAAACTCTTAAACCTAGGACTCTAAGGGAGACCTCGCGAGTTCCCAGGTTTGATAGTTTTCGGTCATTTAACTCGATCGATATATGAGGGACGAGTTTCCTGGCCTAATTCTTAAATATGCTTTTATCCAGAGTGCGGCAGTTAACTGGTAAATTTCCAGCCTTTCCTCTTGCCTTTAAGCTGATGGATTGTTGAATGTTCTTTCATTGTAGAAATATTCAATGCATTGCATTGTTCCATTTAACGAAGGAAAAACATAAGATTATTGGATTTGTTTGCTTTTATCATTAATTTTCTCTTCCGTTATTGAAAGATCGGCTCCTTGGCATCATAACACATGTAAACAACAGACATCTAATAGGCTTTTATTTTGCTTTGTCAGGTTGGCACGGCAAAATAAGGATTGATAGAAAGGATAATGAATAACATGGCAGATGCGAATCAATAATTGCTAGGATTAAAAGATAAAAACTTCAACCGTAAGAGTGTGCAGATAATAAGCGTGGTGTTCCTGTCGAATACTGATCTGAGCCCGATAATAGTGTCAGGAAAAAGTTTTTGTGATAGATTTCAAATCTATCTTAAATCAGTTACGACCAGAATTAAATGATAATCACAGTTTTATGGATAAACCGACGTGTACTTATTTGCAGGTCTGATAACCCAATTCCTTATAGTGTCATTGTTGTAATGGAAATCTTTAAAAAATGACGCAAATATTGTCCATTACAACAATGTTAAACTAGGCCCATACGTGAGTTCGGATGTCAGACCTGCATATATGTAAACGTCGGGATAAACCTGTTGCTTTCACTTGACCATTGAATGATTTTTTCATTAAACTTGGTAATTATTAAATTAATGTTTTCTTCTTGCTGCTTGCAAAATATCAAATGTTTCCAATTTCTACTTTGTATGACACTGAGTAGATAGTACTTTTTCTTATTTTTTTTTCTCTAGCTATAAAATTAAGAAATTAAGGAGCAGGCACCTCTCTAAGACAAAGAACTGAACAAGTGTAATGGTAGCACGTCTGACCGGGAATCAGAAGGTCTGAGGTTCGATCCCCAGTCGATTTCGGCTAATTTTTTTGGGATTGTTTTTTCTTGTATTTTTCTTTCTTGCTTTGTCTGGCACCTTTAATATATAGTTCAGTTCTATTTTAATTTAGAAACCGGCAAGATAATTATATTGTTGAATTCTATAATTTGTATGCCGTGATCTTATTATAATCTAGATTAAGTTTTAAAAAATGATGAAAAATCGAGAATAATAATTTGATATATTGTGCGGCTATGTGGTCTTGTGGTATAGCACTCGCCTTCGGATCGGAGTGTCGTGGATTCGAGTCCCGCTCCGAGCGGCGTATAGTTGAATCCATGGAAAAAAGGCTATTTACTCACATTCTCTCACCTTACTCAGAAGTAAAATGAGTATCTGACTGACCGTTAACAGTATTGCCTAACAGGCGTCATGTCTTGTCTTATATGATAAGTGTTGCTGTTGGCTAGGGGATTTTGTAAAGCGCTTAGAGCAAGTTTAGTGGATATTGTGCTTTATAAAAGCTTAAGACTTTATATATATATATATATATATATATAGATATATATATATATATATATATATATATATATATATATATATATATATTAAAAATTAAAAAAAAAATTAAAAAAAATAAAAAATATATATATATATATATATATATATATATATATATATATATATATATATATATATATATATATATATATATATATATTATAGAATCAATGTTGAGAGTGCAGACAGTTGGATCGTTGACAATTAAAGCAACATCTTGACCTCTGCACTGTATTCTTTACATATATTTCTGTCGAGGCAGTGGAATGAAAGTCTGGTCATAAGAAATGAACAAAAAAATTGAGTTTTTATATTGAGCAATATCCACTAAACGTGCTCAAATCGCTTTACAAGGGATCCCTGGCCAACAGCAACACTTAACATGTAGGACGAGACATGACGCATGCAGGCGATATTACATTTTTTCCGACATAGACAACGCTGTTATCGGCCAGGTACTCATTTTACACCTGAATACAGCGAGAAAATGTGAGTAACGAGCCTTTTCCGAGGACTCAACTGTGCGCCGAGCGTTTCGAACCCAGGACCTCCCGATCCGAAAGCGAGTGTCATACCACTAGACCACATGGCGATATTTCAAATGTTTTTTGAAGGATGTAAGAAGAGCGGTAATACAAAGAGAGAACACAATGATCTATTTGCACTGCATCAAATGGATATTTGGTTACACATAACTTGCTGAGGGTATAAACAAAACATTGTTGTGCACATCGCACGTGTTAAAGTTGTGTAAATATGCAATACAATTGGCATATTTATGTCTTATTTCGGGGCGAAATGGCCGAGTGGTTAAGTCATTGCACTGTGAGCCGGAAGGTCACGGGTTCGAGCCCCTCTTCAGGCACTTTCGATTTTTTTTTCTTGGGCAAGATTATTAGACCCCAATTTGCTCACTTGGATAACATGGGTGATTCCCGTTGACAGCAGACATCTTGTTTGATGAATTATCTGTATTCCTTCATATCTTATGATGTCGTGGCGGAAGGGCTAAATTAATTTTAATATTATTAATAACTTATTTGCATAAATTGGAATTTGGCAAAACGTTACTTCATGCGCAAAGTCATGCTGCCATTTTTTTTAGAAATTCGGAGAATTCCGAGACTCAAAAAGAATCCTACGTTTTCTCTAATTCCATGGATGTTCTCACTTACCAATGACCCAACACTTTGACGCTGTCGGCGAGTTCATCCACTTTAAAGATTTTACTCTATGAAGATCAAAGAGGATCAATATCGCACTGACCGCACTCAGCCAGAAAGACAGAAATGGGAAAAACAGGCTGGAAATGAAGATGAAACAAATATTGATTGAAGATTATGAAACATAATTCTGAAATACAATCAATAGAATCTTTGAAATTGATGTACGCGTTTTAAAAAATAATCAAGTTGTTGCCTTATTTTAAGCAATTGGCAAAATTCATTTTATTCATTCTTGGAGGACTGAAATATCCCAGACGTCAGCCGCAGTGCAGCGCCGTAAAACGAGAAAGCGATTTAAGCTTCCTGTTAAAGAAAAAAACAATCAAACAAACAACAAAAGTAAAATGCCATACAATTCCAAATAAAATACTTTCATAATTGTCTATTCTTGATGTAAAAAGTCCCTCCTTGAGAAAAAAAAACAACAAATATGCACATCAATAAATATATAAAAGGAACAAAACACCCCGCCTATCCCTATAACAAAACCCGACGTGCACTTATGTGCAGGTCTGATAACACATAGGCTTATTTTTGTAATGGGAATATATACTTGTGATCAAGAGAAAGTATTCACATTTAAAATCGTCTTTACTTTTTTATCCGTTGGCATAGACATCGTACTAACATCGCGTAGATTGATGGATGATATTTTGCATTGTGTTTTCCTGCCTTGAAAATGTTTCAAGACGACACGAATGGTAAAAAAAAAAAATCTTCACACTTCCTGTCCAGAGTAAAGGGCTAAAAGGTCATTTTAGCACGTGCGCGACGTGGTGTCGCGAATTTCAAGTCAAAAACAAAAACATCAACTATCGGTACCCAGAAAGGCTAATGGTAAACAACTCAGTGGAAAATCATTAGCCTACGCCAACGGATAAAAAAGTAACGACGATTTTAAATGTGTATGCTTTCTTTTGATCGCAAGTATATAAAAAATGACGCAAAATATTGTCCATTACAACAATGTTACAATAGGCCCATTATTACGTTCGGATGTCAGACCTGCATATATGTACATGTCGACAAAATAAAAAATTTAAAACGAAGATAATACCATCATGAGCTTTTGAATCTAATGTAATTATAAGAATTGCCCGATTGAAAGTGTCCCATGCCATGATATGTTGATGTTAAATAAAGGGCATATTATCATCACTAAGTCTTTTAAAGGAAATTCTTCTTCTTCTTCTTCTTCTTCTTCTTCTTCTTCTTCTTCTTCTTCTTATTATTATTATTATTATTATTATTATTATTATTATTATTATTATTATTATTATTATTATTATTATTATTATTATTATTATTATTATTATTCCTCCTCCTCCTCCTCCTCCTCCACCTTCTCCTCCTCCTCCACCTCCTCCTCCTCCTCCTCCCCCCCTCCTCCTCCTCCTCCAGAATTACCCGAATGAAAGTGCCCCATGCCATGGTGAATAAAGCGTATATTTTCATGACTAAGGCTTTTAAAGGAAATTCTTCTTCTTCTTCTTCTTCTTCTTCTTCTTCTTCTTCTTCTTCTTCTTCTTCTTCTTCTTCTTCTTCTTCTTCTTCTTCTTCTTCTTCCTCCGCCTCCTCCTCCTCTTCTTCTTCTTCTTCTTCTTCTTCCTCTTCTTCTTCTTCTTGCGTTCTCTCGAAATAGATCAAAGCTGGATTCCCATGTTGGTGACGAATTCGACAGTTCTCCAAAGGTCATCGACATTGTCAGAGGGTTTTGCTGTGATCTACACATGAGCCTCGGGGCGTGTCAGCATCTATTTCTATCTAATGTATTTGATATACATCCGCTTTAGCAAATGAACCTAATACATTCATAAATAGTAGGGTAAGTTTTGCTTGAAGCTAGGAAGTGTTTAAATACTAAAGAAAATAGGAAAAGGGAAAGGCGAAGGCAGTAAACAGTACAAACAATAGCCCTTTCAGATAGAAATATTTAAAAATAATTTACAAAAAATTTCCATTTGGATGAATAAAGTACATTATTATTATTACGCAAAACAAACTTTTAAAAAAAATCGGTAAAAATAAAAAATGCAGGGAGAATTATTGCAAACGATATATTTTTGTGTTCCCTGGTCGGTTGAAAATCAGGAAAGCACGCGCGTGACATCAATATGTCTGAGATGAGTGCCTCGGAAATGTTATAGATAGAATAAAGTTGACGTCACTCAGGCCTTTATTATTGTTTTTTGCCATCCACGTGTCCAGACTATAAAGTTCATAGTTTTACAGAGTTTGGTGTGTTGGTCCGTTATACTTCCGGATGGCAATGTTGTGACCTTCTAATCTTCTTAGCCAAGGAATGTTAATGGCGGGTCAGTGAGTTGAGATATGAACATTTTCTAGAATTACATTTCTATTGGTCTGTATTGTTGATGCCCCCTCACCCACTACCACCAACATAAAAATATGATTAATTTTTTCATTTCGCACGTGCTGATTATATATTT